>NW_021823817.1:17500-20969 GCF_006345805.1 Octopus sinensis | reverse complement strand
TTCCCGGTGGCCGCCGCTGTGGTATTCTTTGTTTTTAACACAGTACGCCCTAAACGGTGCAATCATAGAACAGATGCCGCAGTACCTGGCCTATCAACGGTGTATATACATTAAGGAAGGTAAATAGATGGCTACGAGTGGAAAATATTTTAGGTACTTCTGGGTATTTCCACTACTTCAAAAAGAGATTTGGGTTGCACCATGTAAGAATTCAAGAAGAATCTGCGAAAATTGATATAAAAAACGTTGCAGAACACATTAAAAATAAAATTTCAAAGGTTTATAGGAAAGGAAAGTATTGATGACTGGCAGATCTTCAATTTTGATGTGACTGCTTAATTTTAGAAACGTTCCGAAGCGTTTCTGTATAATCAAGTGTTGGTCATCCTTACTTGTGCACTAAAGCGGCAATGTCATGAGAATTAACGCTAAACATCGTCTGGTTGTTGAGCGACATGTTTAGCTAGATGGAAAACGAAAAGTTTGGCGAAGTGTTGCGAGGGTGCATGGAACAAAAAAAAAACTCTAAGATCCGAATTGCAACACCCAAGCAATGCCCAGCATTATAGTATGATCTAACTTGAGTTAAAATACGTCTCGATTAAAAATTTAACGGTGCTTTGGGAAAGCAATATGTAGCAGGCACATGAAAATGTGTCTAAAGCATGAGGGTCTAGAGGAGTCGTGTCAATCACGTGGGGGTGAGCAAGTCTTCTAGAAGAAGCGGAGTGTCAGGGAGTCATATCTCGATGCACGATGTCCTGCTTGACTGACATTGTAGTTGGGACGAACTGTAGAGCGCTGATTAATGAACTGTAATGGTATTTCTTTGTAGTTTTCAATCATTGCTGTTGAAAAGAACTAACCACCGTAGATATGGCATACATCCTTGAGAGGGAAAGACCAAAGATGATTAACGTCGACGATATTCAGTGATACCAAAGCGTTGAGCTGGCAGAAACGTTAGCACGCCGAGTGAAATGCTTAGCGGTGTTTCGTCTACTTTTACGTCCTGAGTTAAAATTCTGCCGAAGTCGTCTTTGCCTTTCATCCTTTCGGGGTCGATAAGTTAAGTACCAGTTGCATACTGCACTCGATCTAATCGACTGACCCCTTCCCCAAAAATTTCGGGCCTTGTGCCTAGAATAGAAAAGAATAAATAATTATTCTAAGGCGGCGAGCTGGCAGAAACGTTAGCACGCCGGGCGAAATGCTTAGCGGTATTTCGTCTGCCGCTGCGTTCTGAGTTCAAATTCCGCCGAGGTCGACTTTGCCTTTCATCCTTTCGGGGTCGATAAATTACGTACCAGTTGCATGATAAAAATTCCCCAAAACAGAAAAATAGCATTCAGCCAACACATAGACATTTGCGCCAATAACAAAAATCCAAGATTCAGAATTTTTCCCCCAGTTCAGGGACGATACAACCTGGAACCAACGAATTAGTAAAGAGACTCTCTTTATTACAAAATACAGACCCCTTTTGAACGCGTCTACGACAAACGACATATCCACCACGGCCTTAAAATAACAGAAATGCACACGCAAATATTTAAAATGATACACTCAAGAGATTCCCAAGAATTCATTAAAAAACAATCCCAATCCATAACAATCTATAATCCATAACATGCCAATTTTAAGTCATTTAACACCTTACTACTTTCACACTACCTACATTCCTTCTTATTCTCCCTTCTCCTTCTTCTTCTTCTTCTTCTTCTTCTTCTTCTTCTTCTTCCCTCCTCCTCCTCATCATTTTCCTTCCTTCTTCCTTCTGTCTCCTTCTCCATCCTTCTTCCTCCTCATCCTTCTTCTTCTTCTTCTTCTTCTTCTTCTTCTTCCTCTTCTTCTTCCCTACCAAGAATTCTCAACGACCACGAACCCACAAGAGTAAACAAGAGAGACAGAGATAGGCAAAAACAAGGAAAATGCCACTTGTATTTGAACACTATGCAAATATTCTTTAAAAAAAAACTTTTCTTTTAATTTTTCCAAATTTAATTATTTTCCATCCTTACAGTTGAAAAAGTCTCAATGACTGAAACCGGTACTGAAATGCTTTTTATAAAATTATTTTAGCATTTTCTATCTTGACTATTTTCCATATATATAATATATATTATATATATATATATATATATATATATATATATATATATATATTATATATAGGGAGAGTTTACGAAAAAACAAAAGACGAAGACAGGTGTGTACAAAACAAACAGAGGTATAGTATAACGCTCAGGAAAGAAGTTTTTTACGTTTCGAGCCTACGCTCTTCTACAGAAAGGGAGACAGAAAAAAAAGGAGAGAAAACTATGTGGTGTCGTGGCTAACGATCTATCATGGCGTATATATATATATATATATATTATATATATATGTGTGTGTGGGTGTGGTGTGTGTGTGTGTTGGTGTGTGTGTGTGTGTGTGTGTTTGTGTGTGTGTGGCCCTCTGTGTGTTTTTGGCGTTCTTGTCCGACTTTGTAATTTATTATTTATATTTATTTTCTATACAGATATATATAATATATATTACATACATATTTTATGCGTGTATACACATACGTATGCGTGTGCGTGTCTGTGTGTCTGTGTGTCTGTGTGTCTGTGCTAGTCAGCAGCAAGATTTTAATGAAACCATTTCCGTTATAAAAAGCCCACTAATGCATTTATGAATATCAAATGTAAAATTGATTTCGAAATTCCCCATTCTAGCGTCTCGTTCACTGCTGAGACAGATCAGTGTATTTTAGATATAACTTTGGAAATGTCTGGAATGTTAACTATTTACTAAGATGTCCAAAAATACGTATGTACTTATGAGCGTTTGGTGCATGTTGCAAGCAGTCTTTTATAAATACATTTAGTTGTTGACGATACACAACGATAAATTTGCGTTGTAGGTATTATTATCATCATTATTATTACTACTATTATTATTATTATTATTATTATTATTATTATTATTATTATTATTATTATTATTATTATTGAAATGATGATGCTAATGATAGCGGTGGAGGTGATGGAGCTGGTCGTCCTACAGTTGCTGGTGCTGGTGGTGATGAAGATAATGGTGGTGGTTATAATGGAGAGGATTTCTTTTCATTTTCATGTTTTTGGTCTTTTTGTTTTTTGTTTTTTTTGCAGCAAGGGCAATGAACGAAGTGTCATTCCGAGGACAAACTGCATAAACAGTGTTTGGGGTGGGTTGGATTGTGCAGAAATCAGCATAGAAAGCAATAATAAACATTAAGAATTAAATGTAACATCGCAAGGGAAGATGTTCTAATACAGCCATTTTGGTGCTGCTCATTTGGTGTCGCTGATTCGACGCTGACTTATTTGACATAAGAAGTTTTATGTTTCTCTCGTTTCCCTCCACTTCCTCTTTCTCAACCAATGAATTGTAATGCGCACTAGGTTTTAGCGTTCTAGCTCACTTTTGCTCTTTACAGCAGTGC
>NW_021823817.1:0-15000 GCF_006345805.1 Octopus sinensis | reverse complement strand
GCCTGTATGCTAGATATAGACGTCAAAATTGCCATTTTCCACGGAGAATGTGTTCTCAAGAAAAAATTCAGCAAAAAACCAAAGCGTAAAAATAAGCAAGACAAATGAAAATATACGAAATAAAAAACGATTACCTATGTACTAATTAGTTTCACTTGTTAATAATTTACGTATATGAATACATAAACATCTGCAAGATCATCAGCATAGTCCGTCGTTTACGAAACACAATTTCTAGAACTAGATACAGGGCGCTCGACCGAAATCCGGCATTGTATAAAGCTCCACAAATTATATTTATGTGTATTTTTCAAATGCCTTCACTTCGGAAAATGTTCTCTAACCGGTAAATTGACTGCTGTAGTTTATTAACTGCAGAGTAATTTCCGATCTCAGCGCGCCTGCTTGTATCCCGACAGATAATGCCAACATACCCAACATCCTTATCTCTTTCTCACTTCCCATCACAGTTATCACTGTCCTCGCGCCACTGGACTGTGTGATCAGTGCCTAAATCGAAGCAAGACACTTTCTTTAACACAACAACCTACGAGGGACCTTCTGTTACTTCTACGAGGGACCTTCTGTCAAAGCTCCACCACTTTTATACCGTTTGCCCTTAACAGCCAATGTATTTCCATCCAGACTTATATGAGACGGCTTAGCAGAGGACAGAAACTATCCTCTTAGGCAAGTCCCTTAACGTTCTTCATGGGACCAAGTTCATTTTTTTATGAATCTTCCTCCCCAAATGTGCTAAATTTAGTTCATCACGCAACCTGTAAGATCCCTGCTCACTCTCAAAATCGCATAGGAATCTTCGAGTTCCGATGAATTTGGGAGTGGAGCGAGAGAGGATCTATACTAACTTTCGCATTCATACACCCCCGCACAAATCGTACAACTTACGAACACGCGTTTCCTTCTTCCTGCTTCTAATGTTCCTTGTCTGCCTTCTCAGTTTTCTGTCATTCTTCATATACATACATGTGCTTGTGTGTATGTAATTATGTGTGTGTGTGTGCACGTATATATAAATGCATGAATGTGTGTATGTATGTATATGTGCAGATTTGTATGTATGCATGTATGCACTCCAGAACTATCCCTTATCATAAGCAAACGGTTCGTGGTCAACATGAACTTATTCCAGTTTTTGAGATACACTGCAATGCGTCCCATTTCCAAGAAAGAAACTTCCCTATTTCTTCAAATCTATCGCTCTCACATTACAAAGGTGATAGAAATAGTTTATTTAACCTATTAAGCCCCACTGTCCTATAATTAGGACACTAAATGAGAACATTAAATAAGCTATATCACATTGTCTCAGTGTCCTATTTATAGGACACCGAGTATTTCCTTTTCTACTTGAAGTAAAGGAGTTAAATAATTTTTATTTCGTTTTTGGATTTGGTTTGCAAGATTCTTTATATGAGTTCGTGTGTTGAAGCATATTCTGTTGTGTCTGGGGAGAGTAATTTTCTTTTTGTGCCTTATAATTTAACACACTCACCGGTAAAATTTCCACTTATTCTTATTTTTATTTTCCTAAAATTTTCGTTGCGTCTTGCAAACTTTTCAATAGTCTTGACTCTCAATTATTTTTTTTAATTTAACCTAATTTCAATCATCTGTAAAAATTTTAAAGTAATATTCAGAAATTTAAATACTCTGGGACTTAATGGGTTAAAACGTTACCTCCATCAGTTTCAGTATTTTACACTCTCTCTCTCTCGTTCTTTCTTTCTCTCTCTCTTCTCTCTCGCTCCTCACCTATCTCTTTCTCTCTTTGCTTTTCTGTCTTCCTCTCTTCTCAATTACCATCAATAAAGGCTCCAAATCTACAGGAGGCATTCTTTACAAAACTCATTCAGTAATGACCACTCGACCTCGAAAACTTTTATGAAAAGCAATTTTACACTTGATACCATTTTGATACCATTTTGATGGTTTCCCACAATGTTTAACATGTAAGTCTCATATCATTTTTTACATCATTTTCTCATTTCTTGAATGGGAAACTTCCAGACAAATCGCATCGTCGCAGTATATGTAGACGGCAATCTTCTTCGGCCCCTATTCTGTTATTTCTGGTTATATCCCAATGTTTTCCGCCACCTCCCTAAGTCACACCGCATTCGATCCCTTCCTCATTTCGTTATTACACCGACTGTCTGACCTTTCACAATAGATCCCCACTCTCTTCACCTTTAGGCTCTTTCTGAGTAGGATCCATGGGGGAGGGGTGCAGTTGGCGTAGTAAGGATTTAGAGGGAAGCTTCTCCGGTCAGTTAAAGACAAAGAATTACCATTTTCATAAATCGTTTTACCTCTCTTTTTTTCATTCTGATCTACTGTATTACAACTATTATACATATTCTTTTTCTTCTCTGGGAATAAGGCACGACATTTTGGGGGAGGGTGCCAGTCGATTAAATCAACGCAGAACGCAACTGGTACTTAATCTATCGACCCCAAAAGGATGAAAGGTAGGGTCGATCTCCACGGAATTTGAACTCAGAACGTTGAGACAGACGAAATGCCTATTTCTTTATTACCCACAAGGGGCTAAATATAGAGGGGACAAACAAGACAGACAAACGGGTTAAGTCGATTACATCGACACCAGTGCGTAACTGGTACTTAATTTATCGACCCCGAAAGGATAAAAGGCAAAGTCGATCTCGGTGGAATTTGAACACAGAACGTAACGGCAGACGAAATACGGCTACGCATTTCGCCCGGCGTGCTAACGGTTCTGCCAGCTCGCCGCCTTCTGCTATTATACATATTGAATGAGTCGTTGCCCCGAAGTCCTGCCTTTCTCCTAAGCATCACACTACTCTCTCTCTCTTACTCTCTTACATCCTCATTCAATTCTCCGATGATAACCTAACTATTCAGATTTGCATAGTGGTATGTACAAGGTTCGCATCTCTCTTTGTATTGTATTTTGGTTAATAATACTGACGAATTAAGGTGCGAGGAGCTGGCAGAAACGTTAGCGCGCCGGGCGAAATGCTTTGAGGTATTTCGTCCGCCGCTGCGTTCAGAGTTCAAATTCCGCCGAGGTCGACTTTGCCTTTCATCCTTTAGGGGTCGATGAATTAAGTACCAGTTAAGCACTGGGGTCGATGTAATCGACTTAATCCCTTTGTCTGTCCTTGTTTGTCCTCTCTGTGTTTAGCCCCTTGTGGGTAGTAAAGAAATAGGTATTTCGTCTGTCTTTCGGTTCTGAGTTCAATTTCCGTGGAGATCGATTTTGCCTTTCATCTTTTCGGGGTCGATTGATTAAGTACCACTTGTGTACTGGGGTCAATCTATTCTACTAGTACCCTCCCCCAAAATTTCGGGCCTTGTGCCTAAAGTAGAAAAGAATAATACTGACGAATGGCAATACTTTCCCATATATATTTATATATATATATATATATATATATATAGTAACAATAAAGGGTGAAATCAATTAATTTGGAATAATTATTAATTACACCAAGTAGATTTCGGCATGTAAAAGCCTCATTCGAGGAAAATTTAAGTAATACTTAGCAATTAAGGGTTTAGCAACGAATTGCCTCACCACACACCGAATTTAGAAATAGCAGTCAAAGAGATATAGCTATTCCTTCTACTAAAAGGGAGATCTCAGTAAAAACACAGTGCTGTGTTTTTACTGAGATCTCCCTTTTAGTAGAAGAATAGCTATATCTCTTTGACTGCTATTTCTAAATTCGGTGTGTGGTGAGGCAATTCGTTGCTAAACCCTTAATTGCTTAGTATATATATATTATATATATATATATATATACATATACACATACAGCACTACCTCGGTTTATGAACCCCTCTTATCACGAATAAATCGTGCTTTATAAATAGCTTGCTTACCAACCACATAGTTCCGGGTTCAGTCCTACTGCATGGCACATTGAGTGAGTGTCTTCTACTATAGCCGCTCAAAGGCTTTTGAGTGGATTGGATAGACGGAAGCTGCAAGAAGCTCGTCGTATATATATATATATATATATATATATAATGCATGCATATATATACATATGTATGTGTATGTATATGTTTGTGTGTCTGTGTTTGTCAACAGCTTCGTTTGACAACCGATGTTGGTGTGTTCACGTCCCCTAACATTAACATTAACTGATGGGCAAAAAGGAACCGATAGAATGAGTACTAGGCTTACAATGTATACGTCCTGGGGTTGATTTGTTCGACTAAAGGTGGTGCTCCAGCACGACCGCAATGAAATGACTAAAAGAAGTAAAAGAAAAAGAAAAGAATAAAAGAATATATGTATATATAAAAATGGAATTTACAAAAATGCAAAACAAAAGACGAAGACGGGTGTGTAGACAACAAACAGATGTATTAGAACGCTCGGGAGGGTCAGAAAGTCATTTATGTTTCGAGCCTGCGCTCTTCGACAAAAAGGAACACTGAAATAAACAGAAAGGTTTAGAAAGGTTTAGTGGCTAGCGATCAATAAATATATATATATAGTGTGTGTGTGTGCGCGTGCGTATGTGCGTTTGTGTGTGTGTGTGTGTGTGTGTGGTGTGTGTGTGTGAGTGTGTGTGTGTGTGTGTGTGTGTGTGTGTGTGTGCGTGTGTGTTTCTGATTTAACAACAGTCAAGAAACTGAAATGAAATATGGGGAATAAAGTAAAACCCAAACGTTACGCTTCCATTTAGTTGTGTATGTTTGTGCGTGTGTGTGGTGCGTGTGGTTGCGACTCACTTGCGATGGTCATGTATGTATTGACGATCGGCTAATTGGCTGAGAGCTAAACACACACACGCACCCATACACACATACATACACACATACACATACACATTGACACATATCTATATGCGCATTCTCGTTCATACACATATACACATACACCTATATAGATGCATGCACAAACGCACCCCCCTTGCACACACACACACACATACACACACACACACACACACACACACACACACACACACACATATATATATATATATATATATATATATATATATATATATCACATTCATACACCCCCGCACAAATCGTATCATTTACCAACACGCGTTTCCTTCTTCCTCCTTCTAATGTTCCTTGTCTGCCTTCTCCGTCTCCGTCATTCTCCATCTACAGACATGTGCGTCTGTGTAAGTACTTATGTGTGTATATATATATGTATATATATATGAATGTAATTACACATACACACACACACAAATACACACTCACACACACACATGTATGCATGTACTTGCGTACGTATATATATATATATATATATACATATATATATATATCTTTGTATATATGCACGGGCGGGCGCGCGCACAGAAGGGAAAAGAAATAGAACAGTTGTTTTCACCTCACTGCAACCACCCACCTACCACCATCCAACCACCACCACCACCGCCACCAGGTCGCAGCCGCCTTCGCAACATCGTAACACGCACACACCACATTGCCATTCTACCGCCACAGACATCCAAACCACTTTCCGAATTCCGAACCACCATTTTCTTCCCCCAACTCCACCCTAATTCTAACAAAATGGAGTAAAAACTCTGTGACAATATCAACAAAGTCATTCTTTATTCCTCCGAGTTAACCAAACATTAGGAAATATCTTTTTCAACGCCCACAAAATTCCTTTCCTTTATTTCGTTTTTTTTTTTTCTCATTTGTTTGTTTTATTTTTAAAAAAAACATTTCGTTCTTTCACTTCTTCCAGAATATTCCACTGGTGGCTGTATAGACGTTATTCTTTATTTTGTTATTGTTATTAGTATTTCAATTGTTGTTGTTGTTATTATTATTATTACCCCCTTTTATTTTACCCATTTGGCACATTGCGGTCCCTACATTTCTGGTATAAATTCAATGTTTTAAAATGATCTAAACTAAAGACCTTCCAGCAAATTCTATTTTCCGAACAGCAGCCTAATAATAATATTAATAATTGCTTTCTATAACAGAGCACAAGGCCTGAAATTTTGAGGGGAAGGGGAACTGCATCGACCCCGGCGCTTAACTGGTGCTTATTTTATCAAGCCCCGGAAGGATGAAAGACAAAATCGACCTCAACGGAGTTTACCACCTTCAACATAATTATAATAACGCTTTCAAATTTTGGCCCAAGGGCAGCAAGCTATTGGGAACGGGGTAAGTCAATTACATCGTACCCCCTCCTAATCAATTGGTACTAATTTATCAACCCGGGAAGGATGAGCGGTAAAGTTGGTCTTGACGGAATTTGAACTTGGAACTAAAAGCCGGACGAAATTCCTCTAAGCATTTTGTCCGCTGTGCTAACGTTTCTTATTTCTACGAAGTCAAACTACGATGTCAAACTTCTGTGTCTTCTTGTTCGTTATTCCAGTCATCAACCTATACTACAATGCAATTCAACACAGCCTTCTTTTACTGTCCCTCTCTTCCTTTTATGCACGCGCGCGCACACACACACATGTGTATGTATGTATGTGTGCGTGTTTGTTTGTATGTGTGTGTGTGTGTGTGTGTACGTGTGTGTGTGTACGTGTTTGTGTACATGCGTGTGTGTGTGTGTACCCTAATGTCAGCGACTTAGTCTCACACTTTGACAAGGAAATTCTCTTCATTCTAATGCTGCTTCAACTAGAAATACCAAAGTCGAGCATTTGGCCAAAGTATGATGCTGCTGTTGAGCTAAAAGCGTATGTGGGTGAGTGAACAGGGCAGCCTGCGGCTGTACGAGAGGTTGATTGTTCGTAACATTTCCTCGGCACTTCATTACGCCATTAGGATTTACCAGATCACTTAAATTTCAGTAGAACTGCTTTTTGTGCCTGTAAATAGATTAACACCAAAACACAGACACTTCCGCGTTCAAAGCAAGAACAAAAACTGATATAAATGTAGGAATGTATGGATGTAAAATAGTGTGTTAACAAATAATGATGAGTTCGATTCTTACCGTAGGCCTGAAGAAATTTGTGCTACTTTATAAAACCAGGTTGTATTTTGTGGGTGGGGTGAGGGAGTTAATATAGACCTCATCGAATTTTTGATGGTGGAGAGACGCCTGCAAGTGAAAACCAGGTCGGAAATGGAATTCTAAAGGTTTGAAGTTCTGGTAAAAAAAAACAAAAACAATAAGGCATGCCGTTAGGGGTTTAAGAAGGAAGACGCAGGTAGGGGGAAAAAGAAAGAGTGCCGGATGAGTGAAATAGGCATGTTTGGAGGTGGTATTCAGATATCAGTTCCACCCATGAAGATGGTATCTGGACACCGTCATTACACCATCCTCTACTCATAAGAGTTGGAACCGTTGTAATAATTGTTGAAGAGGAAGATTGTGGAGTCGGAGTGATTGTGGATTAGGTGTTGGAGTGAGTTTGTTAAGTCAGTTCTTGAGAACAGTCGAATGACTTTCTTTTTGATGTGGTACAAGTTATTTTTGTTTGCAATAACATCTTTCTAAATACAGAAACAGTATTTTGTTGTGGATCTCGCGTGATTTTCGTAACGGGTCATCAATCGTTCGGCGTTTGAGGTAATGAGTTGGTCTTGAAGAAGAAGACCAGTTTTTAAGATGCATCTTTTACTGATGTTGGGCGTAAGGCTATCAGGAGAAATCATCAATGATTATCAGAAGTAGCATTTATTAACATACACCACCAATAATTGGTGTTTGTGTCTTTGTCAGTAAATGCCAAAGTGACAATTTAGAAAAGGTGGAGTTTTCAAAAAAAAAGAAACCAGCCAGCTAACACATACAATCTATACCTTAACCTTCTTCCTGTCGACAGACTTAGTACAGTAACGTATTCCAAACCAGGGAAGGGAACGCGTGATCAAAACTACAATGCCACAAAGAACGTAGTTGGTACAGTTTCCATCAAATCTCGGGACTGGTTTGATGAAAATGACCAAGCAATAAGCGAGATTCTTATCCCCAAGAACAATATAAGCGACCGCCTCTTGCAGAAAAATCTATCAGGGGCACAGAAAGGACAACTAAACGAAGAGTCTAAGCAAGATAATACTGATTGATGCACAGCGTACTCTGCGGAAAATGCAGAACACCTTGTGGCTAAATCTTGCAACAGAGGTGTAGGGTGCTGATTCAAAAAATAGCAAAGAACTATAAAGTCTTGGGTCTCGTAGGGCAAGGATCACACCCCTGAAGACATACATACATTCATACGTATGAAGACTATCCAGAATATACTGCAAAAGTAAGCATAACATTTTTATTAAGTAATATAGATCGTTCAAATTGTACATGTTAGTAGAGTAATTTTTCCTGTATAGCAAGTCTTCTTCCTGTTCGTTTATATTGCACGTAAATACTGAGTTCCAAGCAGAAGCAGCGTGCCATCATTTAGGTCTTGACGAAGTAGGGTTACAGACTATCCGACATCCACAGAAGACTTACAGGTTGTCTACGGAAATTACTCTACTGGCAGCAGTAATGTGCACGAATGGAGGAAAACCTTTGAAGGAAGAGAAATCAGCTTTGGAGACAAACTGCACCGTGGGAGACCATTTATTGCGACCAATGACAGGAATTACCAGTGAGCAGACGAACTAATATGCGCAGACAGATGAATGACAGTCTGTGAGTTTGCTGTGCAATTGGACTGTGATCACAATGTATTATAGATGCTGAAAGACGTTGGATATCGGAAAGTGTACGCAAAATATGTACATCGACTGCTGACAACTCAAATTGAAGGAAAGAAGGGGAGGAGTCTGCTCTGATCTGCTAATCTGCTGGAAGCAATTGAAGCAAAGAAAACTCTTTTTTTTTTCTTGATCTTGTGACAGAGGATGAAGCCACTAAGAGTCATATGGTCTTCGTAGCCTTGAACCCTGGAGTTGTTTTATTTTCTTCTTTTAAAACATAAGTCCCAGATCATGCTTCCTCGCTTGCGTTAAAGATTTGATGCCGTGCCTATCCTTCTTTGTCAACAATAATTTTTTTGGTGAAACTGGATATGTAGCTGTGGATTCTTTCCCAGTACTTGTATACTTACCAATTTCCTGTATGTTATGCAATTGCAATTTTGAGAGATTCGTGAAGCCTTCAAACCAACCAGGACATGTCATGAAGTTTTCGCTATCAGTTCTAGGTCTCTGTATCTTTTCTTTCGGTCTTCAAAATAAAGTTTTCATTATATAAATGTCTGAATAATCCCTCCGAGTAATACTGACAAAAAAAATTCGACAAAATAGATCATTTGACATCAATATACGAAAAGTGATGTGTGTGGCTTAATGGTTATGGTGTTGCACTTACGATCATAACACTTTGATTTCGATTCCTGGACTGGGCGGTGTGTTGTGTTCTTGAGCAAAGCATTTCCTTTCACGTTACTCCTCTCAACCCAGTTGGCAAAAATAAGGAATCCCGCGACAGACCAGCGTCCCATCCAGGTCAAAATATATACGCCACAGAATCAGGAAAACTGGCTCTATGGATCTATCAGGTCATCCCATAAGTAATATCCAGAGTTTAAATAAGGAAAACAAGTGATGAAATCTTACATTTTAATGAGATTTGATCATCAATATAGTTTCTATGATTATCTATGAGATCTTTCCATCTGCTCGTAAACTTTTTAATCTCATTAGTGAAAAACTGTTTCGGTTTCGAAGGGAAGAACTCTGAAAGGTCAGTTTCGACTTCCTCAGTTGTTTCGAGAGTTAATCCATCCCAATAATTCTGTAAACTACGGAACAAATGGTAATCTGGAAGAGCAAGTTCTGGGGAATAAAGCGGATGAGCAATTTTCTCCCAGCCAAGTTCCTCGATCTTCTGTGACGTGATCCTTGCCGTGTGAGGGTCTTGCATTGTCCTGATGAAACACCACTCACTTTCGATTCTCTAAAGCAGGGCTCTTTTTCTTCAAAGCAGCATTTAAACTCTCTAATCACTGAGAGTAGATTTGAGCATTGATTGTTGCATTAGTTGATAGCAACTATAAGTGGATGACTCCTTTGCAGTCCTACCAAGCAATGAGAAGAACCTTCTTCGCATGGAGTTCCCTTTTCGGTTGCGGTTGGACCTTTTTCCCTTCACCAAGCCAATGTCTACGACGCTGACATTTTGATAAAAGACCTATTTTTCATCACCAGTTACCAGGCTGTCCAAAAAAAAAAAGCGATATGAGTTCATGAGAATGAAGAGAAGAGCAGATGTCCACTCAGGATTTGCGATTGGCTTCGGACAAATCGTGAGATACGTATTTTCTGAGTTTTGGGACCTTTCCAAGCTGTTGAAGATGGCAGCGAACAGTTGTTTGGCTTGAATGAAGCTTGTTTGCCAATTCTTTAACTTTCTCGTAATTCCTCAGCATTCTTTGTATAGCTATTAGTCACAGGCTTAAAGGCCTCTAATATTTACAGGTTGCTATCGTTGCCCAACGTTGGATCCCAGTATGACTTTTAAATTAATTACTAATTAATTTCTAATTACCCGCTTGCTTTCTTTATTGCTTTTTGCATAAAACAGCAGCAACGGTGCACAACGCACATTTAGTCATCACTGTTTGCTGTGTATTTTATATTCTAACATTGTCTTAGTTTTAAGAGTAGACTGTAGACATATTAAAATCATAACTTAGATGACGATCATAAAATAGAAGAAGCCGAACGACTGATGTTTGTATTCATCATTAATTACATGTTAGTGTTGGTTTAATAATTTCAAAAACAATGAAAAGATCATCATTAATACATAATTACGATACTCAGTATATATTTAGCCTTGGGTCAGGAAACCGGAAAATCCAGAAATCCGCTGACCTATAGGCCTAAGCATGCCACATAAATTCTCTCGTATATGTTGCACTTGCTCAACTCTTGCGCACCGCATTGCTTATTATTGGACGCTTCTATGATTATCACACAATTTATAGATTTTTATTTTATAGTTATTGGTTATTTTAGTTCTCATCAATTTTGTAACGAAATGGCGTTCAGCGAGCCAACGCTAAAACATCATATGTATGTATATAAATGCATATATATATATTATATATATAATATATATATATATATATATATATATATATATATATATACATGTGAGTGTGTATATACATATATTATAAATATATATGTATGTATGTATGTATGGTGTGTATGTATGTATGTATGTATGTATGTATGTATGTATGTATGTATGTATGTATGGTGTGTGTATGTATGTATATATGTATGTATGTATGTAGGTAGGTAGGTAGGTAGGTATGTATGTATGTATGTATGTATGTATGTATGTATGTATGTATGTATGTATGTATGTATGTGTGTGTATGTATGTATGTATGTATGTATGTATGTATGTAGGTAGGTAGGTAGGTATGTAGGTAGGTAGGTATGTAGGTAGGTAGGTAGGTAGGTAGGTAGGTAGGTATGTGTTTGTATATATATATACATACATACATACATACATAATATACATACATACATACATACAAACATACATACATATATATATATATATGAATGAATGTATGTGTATAAATATTTGTATGTATGCGTATATGTATGTCTATATATATCTAAGTGTATATTTGTGTGCGCACACATGTATATGTATGTATGTATGTATGATGTATGTATGTATGTATGTATGTATGTATGTATGTATGTATGTATGTATGTATGTATGTCTTAAGGCTGTATCATGCGCGGGGACATAGAAATAATCGGACTGAATACCCGATCGTGCGGTTAAACCATTGGGAGTGAAGGACTCCTAGCCTTTGTTAGGGCATCCTTCTAGGAGAAGGTAACTCAGGTAACTGGGATAACTCCGGCATAAAACCTGCGGCTCAGTGGTTACCGATGATGTTGACTTGTTCTTCTTTTTGGATTCTGGCTGCTGTTGCTTAGTGAGTGGGATTGACTCTGTGCACAGCCTTTCTTCACTTTGAAAAAAATCTTCTTGCACAGGCATTGCACGATAACAACATTAAGCTTCGTGCAATGGCCATACTCGATAACGAGGGGGCAGCCACCATGTATGTATGTATGTATGTATGTATGTATGTATGTATGTATGTATGTATGTATGTATGTAACTATATATGTTTTTATAGATAGGCAGCCGGACAGACATAGTAAGTCTTCAATCAACAGTGTTTCATTGAATACATTATATACATATACATATTCGCTTAAATATATTATACATGTTAATATGTGTATATATATATGAATGTGTGTATATAAACATGTACAAACATACACACATTACGCACATCCGCACACACAGAAATGTGTGCGCGTGCGTGTGTGTGTGTGTGTGAACGTGTGTATGACTGTACTTACCAACTCAATATCGAGAATGATCATCTTTTGCGCAAAATCTCCCGATACAGTGAAACCCTGCTGTGGGCTTCTACCGTGCCGAAGACATGCAATAGACCGAGACTTTGCCTCTTAGACACTAATGGTAATTTAGTGAAGGACGCAGGTATACATATCTGCCTGTCTCCTGTTAAGCTCGTCTCTCCAGCGTTAACCACTTCACCTCGTTATGGCTTAACAACCCTTACCGTTTATTTTTACTGTTTTGTTCTTACTGTCCTGCTTTTGTTACCACTTTAACCCTCCGCAAATCCCAAATTTTATTCAGTTTGCTTTCCAGGAAGGACTGTTTTAACGAAGTCGCGTCTTGTCCCAACGTTCGGAACACGGAGTAGATAAAACAGGGAACAACTGATGAAGGGATTGTTCTTTATGTTGCCTGTCTCGTTTCTCTATTTGTTTCTTTCGTTGTTCGAAATAAGTTCGTTTTCCATGATTTTGTTTTCTTATTTCCTGTACCCATAGATGCATGATATATACATATATGTGTAGTATGTGCATATATGTATATATGCATATATATATATATATATATATAGATATATATATATATATATATATATATATATATAATATATATATATATATATATATATATATATATAAAATATATTATTTATATTAGACAAGATAAGAAATGGAGAAATACATTAAATCAAATATCAATTACCAGATAATACTCAATCTCATACTTTATTAAGCCACCACATAAGAGACTGTAGGGTTAAACATAAAAAAAGCAGAACAAATCAGTGTACATAAAGGAATATATTTCAAATTGTAGAAATCTCTGACGAGAATCAAGTTTGTTTATATTGATCAAATTTCGAAATCACGTGATAAGGTTTTATCAAACTACTTCATTCTGAGTGTGTATCTCGCCAACAAAATATGTCGTGGCTTGCTGCTCGCAGTCCCAAATATTTCATGAGGTTAGGGCTTTTGTGTGGTTGTTCGAACTAAATTTTGGCTCTCGTTTCTAGCAATTGTAGGTGTTATTTTGCGCCTTCGTTTATTAATCTTACCGTTTTGATTTTAAATGTTATAATCACCTATATTATAATGTATTTAATATATCCTAACATATTAATATATTATTAATATATTATTATCAAATCTTATTGTATGTTACTATACATACATATATGTATATATATATATATTATATATATATATATATATATATATATATATATATAATATATTCTTTAAATTGTTTCTGTTATTTGGCTGCGGCAGCCATGGGCACCGCCTTTAGTCGAGCAAATCGACCCCAGGAATTGCTCTATTTAAGCCTAGTATTTATTCTATCGGTCTCATTTTTTCCGAACCGCTAAGTTACGGGGACGTAAAGACACCAGCATCGGTTGTCAAGCGATGCTGGAGGAAAGCACAAACACACACACGCACACACATGCACACACCCACACACACACATACACACATATATATGTATATACACATGCATATATATAATATATATATATATATATATATATATACGACAGGCCTCTTTCAGTTTCCGTCTACCAAATCCACTCACAAGGCTTTGATCGGTCGGAGGTTATAGTAGAAGACATTTGTCCAAGGTTCCACGTAGTGGGACTGAACCCGGAACCTTGTGGTTAGTGAACAAGCTATTTACCACACAGCCACTACTGCGCCTATAGATAGATAGATAGATAGATAGATAGATAGATAGATAGATAGATAGATAGATAGATAGATAGATAGAATATTAATGGTTATGACTTGTCCCAACCCTACCGTCACCAAACTGGAACGCATACTCTAAGTGATTTAAGGGCGATTCTAACACATCCAAAGACAACCTTCCTCTTGTTTGTGTATATATTGGTTTAGTGGTATATAGAATGTTTGGAAACTGTGAATAAGGTGCAAGTTTCGAACATTTGTCGGTAATTTTTTTTCCTCGTCTTCTAATAGTAATTACCCAACTTTCTAGGCTCTTCTCACAGCTATCCCGCGTTCAAAAATTATACGGGTAGTTTAAAAAGTTTTCATTCAATAAATAATGTTTTTACATTACGTATTCATTAATAGAATAAACTATCAGTTTTCCAAATAGCGAAAGAAAACTTAAAAGAAAAATTGTAACTCTGCAGTAAATGCAATGACTATTTAAATCTGTGAAGAATTGGATGCAGTGAATACAATGACTATTTAAATTTGCGAGAAATTGGAGCTAAAAAATTCAATAAAATTGAGAAACCGAAATTATAGGAAATTTACTTAGAACATGAATTTATAAAATATATTTCCAGACGGTCAACCCAAATGGTTTAGTGGTTAAGAGCGTGGGCTACTAACCCCAAGATTCCAAGTTCGATTCCAAGCAGTGACCTGAATAATAATAATAATAATAATAATAATAATAATAATAATAACAACAACAACAACATCGAAAAATACCTTAGGAATGAGAACCCAGATTCGAAATTCCCTAAGACACCTGATGAAGGCTGGAATATATCAGCCGAAATGTTGTGTTAACTACAAAAAAGATGAGGACAAATATCCGTCAAATGTACATAATGTACAAAATTTCTCATCTCTTAAATATAGAATTGTGCTTTCTTTTAGTACTTCTAGTAACTGTTACATACC
>NW_021823816.1:0-20954 GCF_006345805.1 Octopus sinensis | reverse complement strand
CTTTCAACTGAAGTAACTCTGTCAGACATAACTCATGACCGCATCCCTTCCCCCACTTCCTCTCCTCTCCATCTTGGAAAAAATGGCAAATTTATTTCATTTCCATTAAGTCTTCAATTGTAACACACACACGCACACACAAACACACATACACACACAAACAGACACACACACACAAACACACACACACAAACACACACACACACAAACAAAAACACACACACAAACACACACACACACACACAAACACACACACACATATATCTGTATATATATATATATGATATATATAATATATATATGATATAATATATATATACATACATCTATCTGTCTATCAATATCTATATCTATATATATATATATATGCATATATGTATACACACACACACACACACACCACACACACACACATATATATATATATAATATATATATATATATATATATACATATATATATATTCGTGCATTATTTGTATGTCTATAGATGCATATTTACACTGTCAAACACATTCAAATGCCTTTTTTAATAAAGCAAGCAACGCTTATTTATGGATGTTTATATGATGTGAAGCAGATCTGATATAGTGGAGTAATGAAATGGTTGGTCACGACTGGAATATCCGTGGCCATTGGTTTTCTGAGTCAAGGCTTGTGGTTCAACTGCAGTAACATAAATAGAATTATGTTTGTGTGTGCTTAAACGTTCCGATATAGACAGCAGATGTAAAGGAGAGGGAACATCTAAAAAACTTGATGGAAATTAAATAAAATTGGCATTTTTCATTATTTATAGAAGAGATTCCTAGTTCAAATTCCGCCGAGGTCGACTTTGCTTATATCCTTTCCGGGTCGATAGATTAAGTAACAGTGAAACACTAGGGTCGATGTAATCGACTAGTCCCGTCCCCCAAAATTTCAAGGCCTTGTACGTTCAGTACAAAAAACTATTTACGGAAGAAATGGCTACATCCTCGGCGGTTGGAGGAGCTCCGAGATGGAGTGGAAGAGAGGTGAGGGAGGGATGCAATAGACCGATATACACCAGTTGGAGGGTGACCAAGTAGTTCTGTCGTACGATTCTTCCTCACCAAGATTTTACTCCTAATGGTGGAAGTCAGAGGACGCCCCCACTCAAAGTATAAAATAACATCGAATCCGGACACAACTGACAGAAATGGGAACTTCATAGCGGTCGACGCATCAAAATCGCAATGGAATTGTCAAGAATATTTACGTATCATACTTATTATATTTTAATCACAACATATTTGTTTGAAAAATGAGTTGAGTGTGTTGAATGAATGTTGGTGTTTGTTAGGTTTAATAAGACATTTTATACATGCAAGAATGGAAATCAACTCAACAGACATATACGATGATCATACTGGAACATTTGAGACTTTTTCATAGAAGTCGATATGTGCTGCCATAACGACAAAAATGTGACAATTACCTGGTGTACCTGTGGTTCCACTATGTATATCGAGGAATATATATAGCAAGCCGTGTAACTACATCTTCAGGCAGACGAAGGCACCTCCCCACACAAAGTAATCTCTCTCCATATCGCGATTCACTTATCGCGGTTTATTATTTAAGCTTGCGTCGTTGCTCCATGGTGTTGTTTTGCATTTATGATAAAATAAATTACGGAGATATACTTGCATAGCAAGTGACCAGATCTGAGATCGTGTGCTGGAACGAAAGCAATTGCAGTGTGGAAGGCGTTTATAAGCCATTTAAAAACGGTTTTTGTGTGTGTTTAAAAAAAAAAATAAATATATACAAGCAAAAATGCTATTTCTAAAAAATTATCTAATAAATCAACACAGTAGTTGCACCAGCAAGTAATATTCGTCGCCACTTTTACATGGCTGTCCATTCGAGCGGACTCTATTGCGATTTTTTAGCCCCAAGAGGACATCTCTAGCTGGTTAAAGAGGCACAGCCGCATCCCTTAAAATTGCAATCAAATTATAAAAATAAAAAAAAAATATACGTTACAATACTGTTTCTACTTCGCGGATTTTCACCTGTCGCGTGAGGTTTTGGAACATAACGCCCGCGATAGTCGAAGAATTACTGTCTAAAGTTAAAAAGAAGGGCCATGGCAGTCCATTTTGTGCTGCTCTGGTTTTCGTAACAGCATTTACTGACTACACGTGAAATTACGTGTATTTGAAATGTGTCAAACATTTTCAGGACTGCAAAATGCACAACTTACAAATCGATTGAGTTTGGTACCTTGCTATATCATCTATAGCTATTTGTGCAGGGAAAGAAAGTGAGAAGAGAAAGAATAAGAGAGCGAGAGAGAGAGGGAGAGGGAGCGAGAAGGAGAGATAGCGGGAGGGACAGAAAGAGAGAGAGAGAGAGAGAAAGAGGGAGAGGGAGAAAAGAAAAAACCTTTTTCCTTCGTGTACGTGGCTGTGATCCTTACTTATTGGCCTCATCTAGATGAAAGGCAAACGTGACCTTGCCGAGATTTGAATTGGGAAGTTGCAAGAAATACCTATTTCTTTACTATCCACAAGGGGCTAAACAAGGACAGACAAGCGGATGAAGTCGATTACATCGACCCCAGTGCGTAACTGGTACTTAATTTATCGACCCCGAAAGGCTGAAAGGCAAAGTCGACCTCGGCGGAATTTGAACTTAGAACGTAGCGGCAGACGAAATACCGTTAAGCACTTGACTACTTGAAAACAACAAGCAACAAATATGATGCAGTTTGTTTTGATTCTCTCTCACTGCCTCTACCTCTCCCTCTGTCTGTCTGTCTGTCTCTCTGTCTCACACACACACTCAAGTCTCACAAAATTTTAATCAATTATTTTTGTTGTCACTATATTAATAAAATAACAGCGAACCATATTTCTTCAACTCTTAGAAATTATTTCATCTACTTTTATAGCTTACACACACACACACACAAACACACATACACACACACACAAACACACACACACACACACACACACACACACACACACACACACACACACAAACACACATACACACACACACAAACACACACACACACACACACACACACACACACACACACACACACACACACACACACACATATATATATATTATCATCCTCTATTTTATTTCGCAAGGTTGTAACCTCGCTTCGAATCTCAACGACTTTTACTTTTCTTTTATGCATTTTTATTAAACTGTTTTCATGTTATATTCTTTCCCTTCAGTTTTCTTGGGACAATCTTTCTACGTGTGTTTCATTATCAATTTTTATTGCTCTTGCTTCCAATTATTATTTATCAATTTATGTTTGTACGTGCATATATATATATATATAATATATATATATATATATATATACACACACTCATACATGCATGCAAAATTTCTCTATATGTGTGTATGACGATGTGTTTTCCAGTCGTTTTTCAATGACCAAGGCAACACACAGACAGAGACACGTTCACGCATATGTATATACATACATACATACATACATACATACATACATACATACTACATACATACATACACACACACACACACACACACACACACACACACACACACACACATATATATATATATATATATATATATATATATATATATATATAACCAATGTAGCAAAATTTTTTTTCTCGAAAAAAAATTTTATCAATGGTCAGCATATCAAAACATTTTATAAGTTATATATATATATATATATACATGTGAAAGCGCATGGTTGATGGTTCGAGCGTGGAGCTTACGATCATGAGGCTGTGAATTCGATTCCTGGACCGGGCTGTGCGTTGTGTTCTTGAGCATGACACTTTATTTCACGTTGCTCCAGTTCACTCAGCTGTAGAAATGATTTGCGATGTCTCTGGTGCCAAGCTGTATCAGCCTTTGCTTTTCCCTTGGATAACACTGGTGGCGTGGAGAGGGGAGGCCGGTATGCATGGGCGACTGCTGGTCTTCCACAAACAACCTTGCCTGGACTTGAGCCGCGGAGGGGAAGTTTCTAGGTGCAATCCCATAAAATAACGATTTTATCAAGTGGCCAGCATGGAAACAATAACCTTCAACGGTAATAATTATTAAAATTATAAATTAGGGAATCTACGAGATACCACCATGCTGAAAATAGCAGCCATGATCTGATTCTAAAACCACCTTAATTTTTCATATCGCAACACGGAGAGAAAACAAAGAGACCAGATGAAACTAGTAAAAATTACCGGATAATTCCAGATCCCGGATTTCTGACTTTGTATTTAGGAATGCTTTGCCTCGTCAGTAGAATACACACAGAAGGGAAACATAAATACATATATATATAAATACAACATACGAATACTTACATATACGAACGTATACATATATCTATATGCATGTATGTACCACGGCCAGTTCAAAATATCCGCCGTTTAATTCCACGTGAGATATGGTTAAAATATCACCGCAGTAAATGCAGTGACGAAATAAATTTAATTTTATAAATCGTTACTTTATTTTAAATTAAAGATCTTATCCCTATTTATATAAATTTATATATATATATATATATATATATATATATGAGAGTATTATAATTTGCTTGAAGCATTGTAATGTGTAAATGATATGTATAAAAACTTTCAGAAATGTAGGTGAGAAATTAGGGAAAATACGTATGTAAAGTGAAGTCAATAAATAAAAGTATATCATACATAGATTGTGCAATGCTTCTATAATATTTCGAGAACGATTCCCCTTGCCAAATATAAGAAACAAAATAATCCAAGAGATCGAAGAAAAGAGTTGTTATCGGTACATTATTACAAACACATTGCTTGCGATTTTTCTGTACGTTTCCTGCGTGGAGCAAAACATTTTTTTTTTACTAAGTGTGATTTGTTTGTCGTTGGTAGTAATTCATATTAACCAAGATTAAGTGGTGTTTTAAGTCTGAATAACAACACATGTGTAACACTTTGTTTATGCATTTTTTTTTGTTGTGTCTGATTACATTCTTTTTTCTTTTTAATTTAACAAGAAAAAATCTTGAACAAAAAGAAAGAAAATCTATGGAAACTCATATATAAATACCGGAGAAAGGGTGACGAAGTCAACACATTTCGAAATAGAAATATTTTCGTAATTCGGTCTGGTATTATTTTTAGTGAAGTGTTTTTAAATTTTCTTCAAAATACTTGTTGAATTAAATTCAATAGAAATTATTGCGAAAAAAAAATATTGATTTATTTCAGACACAGAAGGCTTTATTTTTGTTGCAGAAACAAAGTTGAACCGTCTGTCAGCTCGCTCTTAATACTTACAGCACTCAAAAACATGTGACAGCAATGAATAGCTTTAAATATCAATTGTGAATATTTCTAACCCTTGTATCAACCACACCATCGCCAGCACCACTAAGACCACCGTATTCATAACAACGTATAGATTAGCTTGTTTACAGTAAATGCATCAAGTCACACACACACACACACGCACAAACACACACACACACACACCACACACATACACACACACACCACATACACACACATACAAAACACATACACACAAACATTCATACACAGATGCTGTTCTTTTGTCTTCAGAGACAAGATTTATCGTGTCCAGGTAAAATACTGTATGTTTATTTATAGTAACAAAAGTCTCCATTCTTGAGTTGAAGATCTTCTTTCCTTGCTTAAATTTCCTCGAGGTTCTTCGTATGTCAGCCGGTCTGTCTTTAATGCCAGTCTCATTATTAGGCCTGTTACCCAATTCATTTTCTTCCAAACCGCACCTCCATTTCGCCATCAGATCACTTTCAAATAAATTTTCTCCAATCATTTACTAAATATAACCAGGTAAAAACTGTTTTTATTGCATTCAACATTTTTAGTTATCGATGATCTGAACTCTGGGAAATTCTTTAAAATTAATTGGAATTTCACAATGCTTCTTTCGTCAATGAAAACTAAAATTTTCGATTCGGTTTCTGTAGACGCGCTACTGGATACTGGGGACATTAATTCAGACTTAGTATTATTCACGTTGCGATTCAAATGGAAACCACATGGAATTTTTTATGCTTCATCTCATCAGGAATATCGGAACTCATTAAAAGGAGACGCAACGTATCTTAAGGCAATTACTTCTCACTGTAGTCAGCTCCCACTACCTTGCCTTACATAGCATCGTTAAATGACTATGGCTCTCAAAAGTGAAAGTATGTCGGCCATGGACCTCACAAAGTGTCTTTATTACAGGATATAAGCCTGATCACGTGGCTGGTTGTCCAGCAAACCATCCAATCAATGATCTGCAATTTTACTCACCCTTTCTGTCATTTAATAAAAAGTAAGAAAGGAAAAAACAACATAAAAATATTGGATATGGGTTACATTTATCGACTCATCTCCATTTTTATGCTGGTTTTCTATGAATGAAGGAATCAAGTCTTGTCACGAATATTATTAGAAGTATAACTGTATTCCAATTGAACGAACGTACTGAGAATTAAGCCCGAGTAGAGGAAATAGACTCGTCACAACTGTGACTTTTTATCTCTGCTCAAGAAATAAGTAGAAATATCTTTAAGATAATGAGGGATAAATTAGTTGTTTTAAGAAGTAACGTCTGCCGCCTCTTGATGAGCTAATTTTCTTCTTAATTGTATTAGTTTTTTTTTTTTAAAAATCCCAGATAGTTTAATTATTATTTCTCAAAGATAGGCAGTGTTAAAGCAAACAGTGTTGTGGGGTTAAAATCTCAGAGAGACTACCTTTGACATTTATCTTTTCGGGTCGCTATGATAAAATACCAGTAAAATACTGGTATGTTTCCATCGACTGTAATATTGTGTCAAATTCAAAAGTCCTCTGCCAAAATTCTTTGTAGTTACTACCCCACCCCAACGCAGTTAATAATCAAAGTAAATAATATCTTATTTGGCTGTTAAGTGTCAATGTTTTAAATAGAATCAATAATCAATAACATAAGATCGATAATGTACTCGAGAAAACCGAACGAAATAATAAATATTTTATACATATATTGGATATATTTTTCTGATGTGGTGAACGTCATAGAAAAAGACTTAAACCACATCTGTCAGTGATATTTTATGGACGACATGTTTGACTGAAGCAGCGACAGATAAATAGTTCGTTTACAGAAACAGTAATAAGTGCTGAAGCAAAGTGAGCCATCACCATTCGATTCAGGAGTTCGATATATATATTTCGGATTAGCTTCTAACAAACGCACATATCGTTTATATATATTTCGGATTAGCTTCTAACAAACGCACATATCGTTTATATATATTTCGGATTAGCTTCTAATAAACGCACATATTGTTTTAAAATACCACTTCCATCATTCTCACTCACATCAGTCTCATGTCTGTTTCATCCACGTCATTCTCACTCCCTTGAGTTTCACTCACATCGGCAGGTTTCCTGAACAATTCTTAAAAAATATCTTTTATCCTATTTTGAATATAACTTAAAAAGAAATCATTTGAAACTAGTCTTGGATTCCTAAATTGTTTCATCATTGTTCTTTTCTAGCGCAACCAGTTTCTATCACATCTTTTGCATTCTCACTCGTCGGCACCATAAATGGTAAACGATACATCTCAAAAGAGAGTCAATTCTATAGAAGTGACCAATTTATTGTTGATTCGTTTTCTACCTTTCTAAGAACATTTGTAGAGAAAACTTGTCCGCCGGCCAATGTTCTCATGGAGTTGGATAATGGCTGTGAAGATTCCAACAACAGCAAAAGAACTGCCATTTTAAGAGAAATGACGACGGTTAGAAACATTTAAAATTTTTCCCGATACCTTTGTAAAGAAAGAAGAATTTTATTGAGACATCTTTTTTTGCTAATTACTAGAAAGGGAGGGCAAAGGTAAAAATAATTAATATTGCTTGGGTGGTGGTGGTGGTAGTGGTGGTGGTGGCGGACATTAGTTGGCTTCAACACATTACTTAGACCAGGTCATCATTCTGTCTACAGAACATTCCCCCTTATTCCCCTAATGTCACAGAAATTACAGATGTGGTCAATGGATTGAGGAAAATACGAGGTTTACTACTACTACTACTACTACTACTACTACTACTACTACTACTACTACTACTACTACTACTACTACTACTAGGTTTATTATTGTGCGTAATTTAATATTTAGTTTGTTTTTACGTTTAGGCCTTCGTTTTGCAAGATTCTCGATGTGAAATCATGCGTTGAAAAATGGAAGTCTGGACAAGAGGAGATGCTGAAGCGTTCACAGTATGTACGACGAAAGAACTTTCACAGATAAATAAAAAAAATAAAGCTAAAGTGAAGATCAAGTAAATAGTGCGTGTGTTTAGAGAGCAAAAGATAACCGTCCCAAAGTATAACAATATTAATAGTAACTCTTGTCAGTAAATCCGAAAGAAAACTAATTCTCGTGGTTTAAGGAAATGGTTTATGCGTCGGACTCCCGCGAGGCTTTAAAAGTAAAACATGCGATGAAAATAACAATAAGGGTATCGTGTACCTTAAAAATTAAGAGATTGGCTGCTGCGGCCGGAGAAATGTTGGAAACCTTTACTTTGGTGAATAATTTTATTTCATCCAAATCGATGTGAGATTTTAAACAATGTTGATTTTTACATTCAAAACCGATTGACCTATGACTAAGAGATTTGTCTCCTAAAAGGACCAAGTCTACCTAGATGCAAATAGTACGCTAGAGTACCCCAGGGTACCACAGGGTACCACGATTTTAATATTTTACGTCTCAGGATTAGTGTTTAACCGATGTATTTGACACAATGACTCAGATTTAAAGAAGAGAATAAAACTAGCATCATTTAACCAATTAGCTGCCTAAACGAAATTAATTTATTAGAGAAGGAATCGGAAAAATATTCAGCTGCTTTCTTCTCGAACTTTCCTTTTGCTCTACATTCAGCCCTTTCTAGACAAATCTTTAATGAATGACGCTGATTACATCATTCTTCTCATGTTCTGTTCGAATCAATTTAAAAGGGTCGCTGACTTGAAATCAATAGCATTACAAACTCTTAATGTCTCTTTTACAAAGGGAAACAGTGTTTAATAAAACTTTTCTTAATAATTTACAGATCATTTTCCGTTACTTACTCCATACTTGTATAACCAGCTGGAATACATCTCTTGTGAACAGCAATTTAGTATTTGGCGTAGTTAATATCGACGTGCTTCGGTACGAAATAATTTCAATACTATAAAAATTCACCAATCAGACGTGATATTATAGAGAGGCTTATATAAATGACATTTCTAGTAAGATAAATATTTCTATTATAATGAGATATTCACTTATTGAATTAATCGTTAGAAAATTAATCATCAAATAGATTGCCAATGATTATTATTCAACGATTTCCAGCTGCACATCTTCAATTCAGCCGAGGACAACATCACCAAAACAGTAGATTGTTTCTAGAATATTACTTTCCATACAACAATCACTTCTGTGCTAAGTGTGGGAAAATCGTGAAATATAATTCTTTCTTATCACCTTTTCTACCGAATATGTCTGAAGCTGTTAGAAGGAGATTAATTGACAAAATTCATGTTGTTTGTCTTATTTGAGAGGAAAATAGATTATTTGTTGTTCCAAACTTACTTCTGAAACAGAAAGAATATCTACCTAGCTACATTTCTCTTTCTATCCGTGTATGTATGTATGTATGCATGTATGCATGTATATATATATACATATGTATGTATGTATGTATGTATGTATGTATGTATGTATGTATGTATGTATGTATATATATATATATATATGTATGTATGTATATATATATATATATATATATATATGTATGTATATATGTATTTATATATATGTATGTATGTTTATATATATATATATATGTATGTTTATATATATATATATATGTATGTATATATGTATTTATATGTATGTATGTATGTATGTTTATATGAATGTATGTACATAGACAAAATTAGCAATATTGCAGAAGCAAATTAATAACATTGGTACGAGGAGGTAAGCGGCCTCAGAAGTCACAACTTTGACATAAAGATTAAAAATATAAAGATGTGGAGACAAATCTAATTAAATATAAAAAGAAACAAAACGAAAGTAATGGCTGTCGATGGAAGATATCGGAAATAAACAAAGCCAATGATTATATTAAATATCTGAAGGAAAATGGTGAATGTTACAGAGATTGATTTCATATTTCTTTATTGACCACAAGGGGCTAAACATAGAGTGGGAAAACAAGGACAAAAGGATTAAGCCGATTACATCGACCCCAGTGCGTAACTGGTACTTATTTAATCGACCCCGAAAGGATGAAAAGCAAAGTCGACCTCGGCGGAATTTGAACTCAGAACGTAGCGGCAGATGAAATACCGGTAAGCATTTCGTCAGGTGTGCCAGTTGATTTCTGGCAGGAGAAATATTTTGTCAATGTGTTTTTTTTCTGTATTAATTTCAAAAAGGATTTAATTTAATCTGCGTGACAAATGAGAGGATTCATGACCGAGTGAGTAGGAGGCGGTCAACTCGCAAACGATGTACGACAAGAGTTTGCCTCCATTATCATCACACTCTTCTCTCTCCACGTATACGTTCATGTATGAGTGTGTGTGCATGTGTGTGTTTGTGTCTGTGTCTGTGCGTGTGTGAATGTATGTATATATGTATGTGTCCCATCTTTGGAAACAAGTTACTGTAAACCCGCATTCTTTAGAAGTACATTAGGTTATACCCATGCATGTGACGTTTAACTATCACATACACAAGCGACCCTAACTCTAAAAGAGAAACAGCAAGACGGAAACAACTGACCCCTCCAAGCAACAGCTGGGTGAATGATGAATTGAAGGGTTAGGGTTTCGGTAAAGCAAGATGCATGCATATGTACGAGGGTTGGGGTGCAGAAATGTTCCTGGATTTTGGGGTGTCGCAAAAGGCCTGGCTGGAGGAGGCCCAAACCTCTGAGGTCTTTTACAGGGCTTAGAAAAACCGGTGCAATGTGTGTGGGAATGTGAGAGGGGGACATATTGAATAGAATCGTAATTAACTGATTCTCCTGTATTTTCTTTTTACCAAAAGCCAGGAAATTATCAGCACGTACTTGCATATGTATGTATATAGAGACATGAGTAAAACATATCTGTCATTCACAAAGAAGCCGAAGATGTGTGACAAGCAATCAGCTGAGGCGAAGGGGATTCAATAGAAATGTAGCATGAAGGGATCCGCAATGAAGGGAACGCATTTAAAAGTGTTGATCTTTTCAAACTGTTAATATCCGTTACCAGAGAGAGAGAGAGAGAGAGGGAGAGAGAGAGAGAGAGAGAGAGAGAGAGAGACAGAGAGAGAGAGAGAGAGAGAGAGGGGAGAATGTATTAGTCTAAGTAAGATAGCCATTCCATTAAATGTGGCACCATGACTACTATAATGGTAGTTTGAGTGGGGCTAAAAGTAGGTGAAATTCGCTGCCCACTTTCATACCATTTCTTGTCCTTTAGCGGTTTTTGGTATGTTGAGAGCACTCAAACAATTTATGTTACGAAGGAGGTGAATGTGGCCCTAGTTTCTACATAGCCTTTAGGCCTTTCGCAAATACTTTGCAAGTTGATAGCTGCAAGAAAATATTAGCAAAGAGATCATTCCAAGAAGGACTCAGAGAAGTGACTGGAGACGAACCTGGTGTGGTTGCGGTGGAAGGAAAATGGATAATGAGGATTGGGAAAGAAGTAAGCCGGGAATGTCGGGATGAGGAGGAGGAGGAGGGGGTAATAAGAAAGTTTAAGACGGGGAGAACGGATAGAACCTTCGGTAAGACGATAGCTAGGGTTGTACTTCTAAAGAATGGGGGTTTACGCTAACTTGCTTCCAAAGATCGGACACACATACATATAATACATACATTCACACACGCACACACACAGACTCAGACACACACACACATGCACACACATGAACGTATACGTGGAGAGAGAAGAGTGTGGTGATAAAAAAGAAGCTAACTCTTTGCGAGTAACCGATGGAACCTTATAGGATCAAGTGGTTTTGTCGATTTGAAGAGATGGCGTGTAAACAATGTGTCTGGTAGAATTCCTTCATATTTATTCAAAGAAATAAAGTTTGAAAAAATTTACTTGGTGGGAGTAGTGAGCAAATTCGAGGGCCAGTGTGGAGACTTATTCCACAGGATTATTCTTGCAGAATTATAATGGTCGGGAACTGGAATCTAGGACGATTCCATAAAGTTAGTAGAGATTGTTTTGGCCGGAGTGTGTTTGTTTAAACTGGGTTGCATGAACTCAAAGGATTTGGGGGAATGAGACTTTTGGTTGTGCCTCTAAGAGGATGGTCATGGTCAGCTGCCTTTGGTGTGTCAGAGTTAAAAGCCATTGGCAAATAGGGAGACTCTGACTGATTGACTGACTTGAAATTCCGTAGGGACTGGATTTGGGGAAACGTGAATGACTGATAAAAATGTGGGTGGTAATGATTGTTATAGGGAGTTGCTGATTCTACACCGGTAATGGGTCAATTCGATCTCTTGCTCTGTGGTCTCATTGCTCTTTCTTATATGTGGGTGCTACAGTTTGCCATAGTTAACTGGTGGAAGCATTTTCGTTGTGAAGGTCTGTCTCCATGCTATATGAGCGCTGTCCCGTCAGTAATTTCCCCACGTGACAACAACAGCATTTAAGACAATCCCATATCCTCCGCCCTCCACTTTGTGATTGGTGACTTAGAAATCGTATCATTTCGAAAAGCCTACCCGTGGTCTGGCTATTGAAAACCACTTGGTCTACATACAGGTTTCTGAGAAGCGACAGCCCATAAGTTATATTTTCACGCCACTCCACCCTTGACAAAGCCAAACTATTTCAGATCAAACTGCGTTTTAGAAGCCAATTAATTTATTTCTTCCTGTGACAAACATCACATCTGTGAAATAAATAGGAATATTGCAATATTTTACAGTATTTTCCTTTTTTATAGTTGTATGTCATTCTATGTAAGACAGAAGAACTTGTTTACTTCAGTTCTTCATTAAAACAGCTGCAGCAGCAATGATAACAAACATAGGAGCAAAAGCCCAAACCTGTAATTAAAGTTTATTGACTGAGCGATATCGTTGAAGCCGCCAATGCGGTGTCTGCCACCAGTTTGCAATTTGCATGTTTCTGGATAAGAACCATCTTCCATAGATGCACATAGTGTGCAGGGGCGTGTGTGAGCGTATCATGTTTCAGCATTTGAGAAACACCGAAGCATTTTAAAAGAGATCCTTTCCTAAAAGGTTCCTTTGCACCGATTCCTAAATACTCCCTCGTAGCCCTCCCCATCAAAAATACACAGAACCAGTAATTGACTCACTGGAACAGGTAACTGATGACAGCCTTCTTTACTAATTGCTATAGAAAATAAACTGAATACTAAATACATACACACGGTACCAATACATTTAACAGAGGATTCACCTGATCGATTCTGAAAGAAGCGTTTAATATGGAGGGTGTCAAGTGTTGATGATGAAAGTTAATGAATCGCAGAAACGGTAAAGAAGCAGGGACCGTCATGCCAAAGGACTTCTACAAAGAAATGGTTATTTTATTAGAATCAATACAACGAACACAACACGGCCCGAAGCATCAGTGTAGCGATAGAGTGGTCGATTAGCAAAGGAAACAGCTCTCTTCCTTTGTCTTTTCCTTCTCTCTCACGATATATATATATATATATATATATATATATATATATATGTGTGTGTGTGTGTGTGTGTGTGTGTGTGTGTGTGTGTGTGTGTCTGTGTGTGTATGTGTGTGTGTGAGGGTATATATGTATATAATCCTATTGTTGGTTGTTTGAATTTAAATGACGTTGCGATGAACACAGAAGAAACCATTTGGGTGTACAAAGGAGTTATTAGAGGCAAACCTGTTGATTGCGTTATATATTTATGAGTGAAATTGCAAGTTTGTGTGGAACAAAAGCGAATGCTGCGATATATTTGTCATTGCAAGTTTGTATAGAGAAGACGCAGGTTTGGTGACCACAATTTCTCTGCTATATTCTTTGGAGATTCCATGATCGAATTCATTGTTGTCGGCTGCGGTTAACCGTATATCTGCGGTATCGATTTTAGATTTCGCGGGGCTAAACGTAAAATCGATAAGACAGAGTCTTCATGAATTCTCATGGACATCAACAATTCTAGCAGACGTTCATGTGGCTGGAATTTCTCCACTGTATCGATCAATTCCAGTCTTTCGATTGATCGGTGTGAAATTAGAAGGATTTAAAAGTATTTTCTGCTAAATGCATTTTCTACACACCTCTTCTTTGTTGTCCGTTGGTCCTGATTAAAGTCAAGAGCGAATAATTGTGGTGGAAATAACACTCACACATACACACATGTCGCCTTTTTTGTATCACCTAAGCGTCTGGATGTTTTGCGTTCTTGTCCCATTTTTGTATTTTTTATATATAAAATATAGTGGCGTACTTATATTTTGGTCTCTTATATGCAATATATATGTGTGTGTGTGTGTGTGTGTGTGTGTGTGTTATAGTATAGGACTAGCTTATTCATGTGACGTATATATTTGTTGTATGATGCATATATGTTATACATTGTACATATGTACGAGTGCGACGGATGCTGAGAATAAACAGGTTTTTCAAATCCATTTTGAGCGAATCGAAGGAACATAATTGTTTAATATCATCTGATAATAATACGGTGACATGTTAGCTGGACAGATTCAGGGAGCCTGATTATAAGTTGTCTGTAATATTGTGCGTATATATATATATATATATATATATATATATATATATATATATATATATATATATCTGAGATGAGGATTAAAGCCTTCTATATTGATCCGATTATTAATCCCCAGAGGTGAAGCAACACAGTTTCTAATTGCAGGTTAGACATTAACCAGAAATTCAAATGATGTGACGTCATGAAGTCATGTGTTCATTACAGAGGAACGCTAACTTTGACGATTTGAAGAAAAATCAAAGAGACAGGACATAAATAATCCATGAGAGGATTTACATTGTTACAACAAGCTATGGAAACACAAGTTAATTATACTAATTATCTTTACTAATTATATTAGAAATCTATGTTTGATTATGCTGTTTGTTTACAGCTAGTTAGGATAATCAGAAAGACTGAGATGTCTCGCAAGTTGATGCAGAACAACACCAGAGATGGAATATTAGCCGCATCCAACGAAGGAGACTATATGTAGCCACATGACTATTAGAAATAGCAGTCAAAAATTTCCTCAGATCACACTTAACCGTTTAACTGGAACGACATATTGGATAGTATAGTTCTAGTCGTATAAACATGCCTCGTGGTTACAAATAGAATGTATAATGCTAAGTGTATAATATACTGTCACATGTGTATAATACACGGGTTTACATAAGGCTAAACATCATCTCCACCACCACCACCACTACCACCACCACCACAACCACCACCACCACCACTACCACCACAACCACCACCACCACCACTTCCAATAATAGCAACAACAACACATATCATGAGTTGATCTTTAGTCATTATAGTAACAACGTCGACTCTCGTAATCTGTTAATCTCTCGAGAATCTCACTTGGTTGATATTCACAATTTAGGGCCTCGCTTGAAACCATTTCCTTTCATTTGCATCGGTAAATTCTTCGAAGAAAGAATTAATGTCAACTCTCTCAATTTTAACTGAAAACATCGAATAATACCTGACTAGTCAAAAGGAATTGGTATTTTCTGACAAATAGAATAGGCAGATATTAAATATGTAAAACTAATATTTAGTATAGATCTGTTCGCTTTTGATGAAAGTGTACCATCGCATTTAGCTGAAGACATTTTAATGTTGAAGGAATATTCATGAGTGTTGGTATTAGCGGTTGAACAGCGGAAATGGTGGTTATCGCGGAAATACGATGGTTTATTTGCATTTTGATTCAGAACGGTGTTTTGAAATTCTATGATATATGTTGGCATTCTAAATTGTATTATAGAATATGGACGGATAACTTTACACCATTCTGAAAGTCATATTTGATGCAAATCACCATAAAGCGATGGTGAGATACTGCAAAGCTGTGTCTATGATGAAGGCTGGATTCCCAACTGAGATATTTCCTTTCAACTCTTTCTATCGGCGATTTCGGGCCGTATTAAGCAAGTTGTACAATGATGGGATTTATCAGACCGACTTTCTCTCCATATAATAAATGGAGAAATATTCAAATTTAAATTTTACACCTGTAGAAAATGTCAGCAGTGTTCGATTATTGAGCAACGGACGAAGATATGAAGTTATAAATGTTCAAAGCGACAAGAATGCATTAAAATAATTTACTTCTCTGCTTTCTGAAATCGAATTATTTCTTCTATCTCAGGCTATCCTTGCTATTCAATAAACACAATAATAAAATCAATAATCGAAGTAGTAAGAATATTAATCGAATCGTATTAAATAAATTATAATTGTACACAAATTGCAATCGTTTTCAATGAAAATGCTATTTAGAAATGGTGTCCGTAATATTTTTGTTTAACGAGAAGAAAATAAAGATCATGAATAAAGCAGTTCTGTAGCTTTAATTAAGAAATAATTTCAATTATACAGGAATTATTTTAAAGACAGTTATTTCATACACACACACACACACGTGTGGGAGTGAAGGAGTGTTGATTAAAAAGAGCCGAAGTAAGATAGTGAATTAAGTGAGAGTGGAATTGGGAAGTGGTGGGGTGTTTAAGGAGTGTTTTATAAAGGGCTTGTGAAAGTACCCTCCTGCTGGTTCCATTTGGATAGCTGACATTTGGTGAAAAATATAATGATCAGATGTTTTCAAATTTTCAAATTCTTTTCGTATGGCTGAACCAACAGACTAAATTTTATAAAGAGAAGCTTTAGTAATTTTAACGTTAAAGTTGAGTTTAGGTGTGTGTCTGATGAGGGGGTGAGGGTTGTTAATGAGGCATAAAATACATGTCTTTTGATAAAAAAGGGATGATAGCAGAGAGAAAAAAATAAGGATAGTTTTGGAATCCTGTCCCCACCCCAGAATAACCAAATCTCTTATAAGTTAACAAAGAATCTTTAAAAAAATCTCCACACCAAAGTTAACAAAGAACTTATTAGATCTACACACTAAACTGTATAATTATGTTATATTATTAGAAAATTAAATTGATTAGAACTACCAGTGAAGTCATTCTTTTCCTTTTTCAAATATGCCAAACTCAAACAAGGATTTCACATGTTTTACAAAATTCAAAATCTGTTACTGAATCCTTGAAATCGGAGACAATATTACAGGAAATCTCAGAAAAACTTTCTATAATAATAAATACGATTCTCTTACCAATGCCGTACATGAAATGGAACGATTAAGCTATAGGGAAACGCTTGATTCGTTAATTGCAGCCCGCCGGAAACAAAAACAATTCTTTCCCTCTGAAACAGCAACACACGATCAGAATGCCGTCGTCCATAAGAATGGAATGCGTTCAAAGAATGGAATCTGGAACTAAATCTGGAAAAAGAAGCTTTCAAGAAAAGAAATCAAATGAAAAATAGTTGGGACCAATTACTAAGTCAAAGAAAACCGGCATACTGGAACGACTTGAGGATTGAAAACCTTGCAGACACAAACGAGATATGGCGAAGTGAAGAAGAAGTCATCCTCCCGAAAAAATTCCGTATTAAAAAGATAACATCGGAACCAAATTAAAAAAAAACAAGATAAAATTATATCTAGTTCAGACTGAAATCACCCTTCTCCGTCTTAGAGTGCCCAAATTCAAAGAATAATTTGAAAAGTGTGACAGAACCATTCAAGAAGAAATAGACAAAAGGAGCAACGACGACGTGCGCGAAAAACTCTTTGACTTCTGGAAGATCGATACAACCAGAAAGGAATTAAAATCAAAAGAAAATCTTTGAGTCAAGAACACAATGGCTACAAGAATATGAAAAGAACTATGGGAAACACCCGGATAACAAACCCATAACAAGAAGTCCGCAAACTTGTGAAAATTCCAAAACACAAGAAATGAAGAATTCTCACGCAATAAACAAACTTCAACTAAAGATCGGAGAATCCCAAGCACACAGACCAAATACCAAACACCAGAACCAGATATACCTTCCGTCAAAACCCCAGAAGAATTACCATAGACAAAATCAAAGATGTTTGAAGAACGACGGAACAACTGAAGAAGCAAACCTCCATATATCAACCACCAGACAAAATTCTACCGTTCAGAAAATTATCAACATGAAATGCTAGCTAACAGAATATTTCAGCACAACAGAAACACTCCTATCCCAAATGCTATTTCTCTTTTAGGACAAGGTGCCTCCTATTAAATGAAGAAAAAAACACCACTTTTCAAGTGACACTTGATGAGGAAAACCCACGAGCGTCAAAAATAACATATTGGCGAAGAAGACGAAATCAAACTTAGAAAATTGACTGAAGTTCACACCCGCCCCGAAAGCAGATCAAACCGATCTTATAAGAAAATACAGAATATTTTGTCGAAGATTACGTCGAGGAGAATTATTTCAGGGTGTAGAATATGAGGACGAATCACTAGTGAAAAACAAAAAGAACTTCGAGCCCCGCTAAATAGAGACAGACACCTGAAGAATATAAAACCTGCCTTCGACGATCAGCACAGTCAAATATTACAGAGACAGTAAGGGGCGGCCAGAATATGTATGTTAATTCACCGTTGTTACTAATAAGGCGGTAAATACTCGAGTAGATCGGGGTCTTGTCCACAATTAGCAGCGCCTTCAACTCGGTAGTAAGTTCGAAACAGAGATTCCTGATAGCGATAAACCGCAGGAATGTAATTCAAGAAAAAACAGTAAAAATGTGCATGATAAACGACGATCTCCGGAATGGTAATTAATGCACTTTCAACATTCTCGGATGTTTTGACTCCTTTATTTGCGCCAGCTTTCAAGGGTACAAACCATCTGAATTCATGGGACACCAGAAAACGTTCCTAAATTGACGATGGCTTGTAGAATTCCTGAGTTTTCTTCTGGAGACGACTTTAAGAATTTAGTCTTGGATTTTTATGAGATATGAATTATTTCATATCTCAAGGTTAGAATTTAATCCGAATTTGTTGATGCACTTTGCTGTAGAACATCTCCTCCAGCAGGGAATTCTTTCAAATGTCATAGAAATTTTAACTCAATATTTACGTCAGTTCGTCTTCGTAGTTTTGTCCCGCGAGTCGCTCTATTTTTAGCTCCAAGTCGCACTTGTTTATGGCTGCTGAATGTTCTGCGTGTGTCTATGGAACCGAGTACTTTATAAACTATACACAGTTACCTGCGATACATCTGAACCGATCTGTAAAAATACTTTTCCAAGATATACTTCCAGTTATTATTAATTCTTCTAACGTTCATAATTTGATATTCATTTTCGTTTCAGGCTTCTTTTTGAGATTCATTATCGGATGCTGATAAAAGAATAGATCCATGATGTACTTTTGCGGCATAACAATAACTCTTCCTTTCTCTCTTCCTTTCTTTCTTTCTTTCTTTCTTTCTTTCTTTCTTTCTTTCTTTCTTTCTTTCTTCTTTCTTCTTTCTGTCTTTCTTTCTTTCTTTCTGTCTTTCTGTCTTTCTTTCTTTCTTTCTTTCTTTCTTTCTTTCTTTCTTTCTCTCTATCTCTCTCTCTCACTCTCTCTCTGTATACACACACACACACACACACACACACACTTATAAACAAGGGCAAAAGAAAAAGAATCGAAAAAAGAGAGAGCGAGCGAGAAAGAGAGAGAGAGAGAGAGAGAGAGAGAGGAGAGAGAGAGCTGTTTGCTCTCTTGTGTTTATTTCCTCCCTGTTTGAGGTTACCGTGGTCTTTTCCGTAGGCTTTTCTTTCCACGGATAAAGCTAGTCTTGCATTTTACATAAAAAAATTATTTTGTGATATACGATCCCTTTTGATCGTCTTTTTTTTTTACCGACCCTTTTGTTCGAAATTTTCCTTTTATTCCCCCTTTTTCTTTTTCATTTTCTAAAAGAAAAGCTCTACATTTGTATTTGTCACCTCTGTGTGGCCAATGAAAAAGTTATCTATCTATCTATCTATCTATCTATCTATCTATCTATCTATCTATCTATCTATCTATCTATCTATCTATCTATCTATCTATCTATCTTTCTATCTGTCTATCTGTCTGTATGTCTGTGTATCTATCTATCTATCTATCTATCTATCTATCTATCATCTATCTATCTATCTATCTACTATCTATTCTATCTATGATCTTATTATCTATCTATCTATCTATCTATCTATCTATCTATCTATCATCTTCTATTATCTATCTATCTATTATCTATCTATCTATCTATCGATCTATCTATCTATCTATCTATCTATCTATCAACACTCATATCTGTATGCATGTATATATATATATATATATATATATATATATATATAGATATATATATATATATATATATCACAATGTACGAGTACTGCCATATCTGAAATGGTGGGAACCTGTGTCCCGCGCAGCGGCAGCAACCAGCCTCCCTATAGCTTTTGGCGTCTTTCACAATAACGTTCCCCGTTTGTAAGGTATCTTTGGTCAAATGAAGTCCGTAAAGGCCACAAGATCATGGCTTGTGATTTCAGTCGCCAATCATCGATGAATGATCGACAAACGTCTGTAACAGCAGTGTGCTTTTCAATCATATTAACAAGAAAAAAGAAAAAGAAAAAAAGTCGCATATCCACGAACACAGAATCAGCCATCGATTGTTCACTAATGCGTTTATGGTGTATACACCCATTTACACCTACCTAACCTATATACGTGCATATGGAGGAGTAATAAAAATTCCGACTCCA
>NW_021823815.1:12500-21008 GCF_006345805.1 Octopus sinensis | reverse complement strand
TTATAGAGTAAGAAAGGGCAAATTACCCAGGGTCTCCATCTGTATCAAAATTATGGAGTAAGATCAGTACTAACATATATATTGTAGAAAACCAAGAAATTCATTTTTTAATTACACTCTACAACACATTTCAAGGCCAAGAAAAAAACCATAGTTCTCATGTACATTTTATTATGAAGTCGGTTGTGCTAAATTCGAATTTTATAACAAAAATTTCCCATCACGTCACATTTTCTTGTAAATTACCAACTTAATAACTATGCAATCTGTATTAATGTCCTCGATGCCATAAATATATTTTGCTCCCAAAGTCAGAATAAATATGTCCATTGTAATTAATTCATAAATATATACTGAATCGTCATGTTTATTAGCATTATATAATGTATTAACCTACATTTTAGTATTACTTCTTCGTTTATAAGACGTCTCGGGTGTGTCACGATTCAGGTTCCAGCAGAAGTCAGCCAGCACAGCTGAGCTCCATTTTCCCTTATACCTGTTTTCCAGTGACACTATATCTTGATGGAATCTCTCTCCATGTTCGTCAATCACATCTCCTACATTCTCTGGGAAGAAGGACAGGTGAGAATGAAAAAGTGTATCTTCAGTCACATATTGCATCCGAGATCTTGGTAGCTCTTGATTAGGCTCCCCACTGTTCTCTCCCCTTGGGCCACTTGGTGCTTTCCCAGAAGTCCTTTGCATGCATCTTTAAACGCATGCCAGGCGGCTTGTTCAGTTTCTTCCATTGTCGCCTCGAAGTCCTCATCAGTCATAAGTCGACGAATACGCCCTCTTTAATCTTGCCATCACTTATTTTAGGGAAAATCGCTTTGGGGTAACTGGGAAACATGGCTTGTGATGTTGCAATGCTAGAGTAAAATGCTTAATTAGGCCCAATTTTATAATGTAGGGGTGACAAAATGATTTTCTCCTTCTTAACTAGTGGCTCATGATTTACATTATGGCGTCCAGGTGTCATAGTTTCCCGAGGTAGCCATTCTGAACCTACGCAATGTTCTGCTCTGGCTCTCCTGTCTTACTTGCAAAGGAAGTTCATGAACTTGGTGTATCCAGTTTGTAGCCCATTTCAAGCCCGCACAAATTAGCCACTCTTGCTCCTTGTAACTTATGTAGTCTAGAATAAAAGCGAGGTTCTCGTATGTCTCTCTTAAAATGACTGAGTAATTGGAACTGGAGGCATGGTGTTCCTAAGGTGCAATAGAACTGCTTTTATGCTGTAAATGGATGCATCTATGAATAACCTCTACTCATTTAGTTCATAAGTTAGCTCAAGGGCATTGAACAGGTCTCTGATATCATTACAATAAATCAAGTTGTTTTCAAAAGTGAAGAATTGCTGTAGATCTGCAGAACCCTTCCTAAATACTGCAATTCGAACATCTTTATCCAACAGGTTCCATTGTTGCAGACGTGAGGCCAGGTTTTCGCTCTGTTGATTAGCAAGCAAACTGGACTCTCCTACTTTTCACAAGAGATGATACAGGTGTGAAAGGTAGGAGAGCCCAGGTTGCTGGGCATTGTTGTAGAGCTGAAAACGAGGCAATTTCTACTCTTCTCCTGTGGAAGCCATCTACTTGCGATACCAGAGGGCGCACACTCTCCTACCCTGATGTAATCTCCAGGGATACAGGCATCCAACAACAGGACCTCCGTAATGCTATGATAGACCGTGAAGTCTGGCGTAGAATGGTAAATTCCATTGTCTCGACCACGGTCGAACAATGATGATGTGATGATGATTAGCAAGTGTTAGATCACGAGCTAGATCATTGAGTTCAGGTTGGGTGATGAAGTGTGATTTGGACTCAAATAAGTATAAAAATATTGAATGTACTTTTGTTAATTTTCATAGGTTAGGTTGGCAAATACCTTAATAACACCCCATTCAAATTATCGCAAAATCCGTTCATAACCTTTAGAATTATCAGTTTCGGCCCAATCTTGTTTGCACTCAGAACCTACGGAACCATCAGTGTATGGATTGTAGCCTCCGGTGTGCATGGTAACAGTGAATGCTAGTGATTATGGTATTGGTGGTGGTAGAGATGTCACGATGTTGGGTGGTAAGCAGAGGTAGACGATGATGGTGTTTAGATAAGGAAGAAAGAAAGAAAGGAAGAAACTAAGAGAGAGAGAGAGAGAGAGAGAGAAAGATTGACGAGAAAATGGGAAAGAAGAAAATACGGAAAGAAAGAAAGGGAAAGAATTATTGACGGAGAGAAAGAAAGATGGAAAGAAAGAAGGAAGAAAGTAAGAAGGAAGGAAGGAAGACAGGAAAGAAAGAAATGAAGGAAGGAAAGAAGGAAGGAAGGAAGGAAAGGAAGGAAGGAAGAAGGAAGAAGGAAGGAAGGAGGAAGAAGAAGGAAGAAGTGAAAAAGAAACAAACAAACGAACAAAAGAAGAAAGAAGGAAAGAAAGGAAAAAGAAAAGGAGACAGAAATAAAATGAAACAAAGAAGGAAAGGAAGAAGGAAGAAAGAAAGAAAGAAAGAAAATGAAAGAAAGACGGAAAGAAAGAAAGACGGAAAAAAGAAAAGATGAGAGAAAAAATGAAGAAGTAAATGGAGAAAGAACGAAATAAAAAAAAAGAAATAAAATGAAACGATAGAAGGAAGGAAAGACGAAGAAATAAATAAAAAGAAAGAAAGAAGAAGGATTAAAACTGCAGGAGGATGAAATAGATAAGAATAAGAAGAAATACAGAAACACCAAATACGAAACAAAGAAAAAAGAAAGAAAAGCGAGGAAAAGAAAGGAAGAAAAAGAGATAAAGAAAGAACGAAAGAAAGTTATAAGTAAGAAAGAATGAAAAAAGTTGATTGGAGAAAGATTGGAAAAATAAAGAAAGAAAGAAAGAAAGAAAGAAAAATAAATAAAGAAAAAAGAAAGAAAGTTTGTAAAGTGATAAATATTTAAAACTAGAAAGAAAAAAGAAAGAAGAAAGAAAGGGTAAAGAAAAGAAAGAATGAAAAAATAAGTTTGAAAAGGAGAAGATTTGAAAATAGATAAAGAATAGAAATAAATTTTAAAGGGAGAAAGATGGAAAAGATAAATAAAGAAATAATGAAATAAAGAATAAAGAATGAAAGAAAAGAAAGAAGAAGAAAGAAAGAAAAGAGAAGAAATGAAAAAATAAATAAAGAAGAAGAAATAAAGGGATAGGAAGAAAGAATGAAAAAAGAAGTTTGAAAAGATGAAGATTTGAAAAATATAAAGAAAGAAAGAAAGCAAAGAAAGAAAGAAAGGAGAAAGAAAGAAAAAAGTAATAAAGAAAGAAAGAAATGTTTGAAAGGGATAAGATGAAAAAGGAAGAAAAAAAAGAAGAAAAAAGAAAGGATAAGAAAAGAAGAATGAAAAAAGAAGTTGAAAGAGGAAGATGGAAAAAGATAAAGAAAGAAGAATGAAATAAGAACAAAGAAAGAAAGAAAGAAAGAAAGAAAGAAAGAAAGTTTGAAAGGGAGAAAGATGGAAAAAGATAAAGAAAAAAAGAAAGAAAGAAAGAAAGGGAAAGAAAGAAGAAAGAAAGAAGAAAGGGAGAAAGTGGAAAAGATAACGAAAGAAAGAAGAAAGAAAGAAGAAGAAAGAAAGAAGAAAGTAAGAACGGAAAGAAGAAGAAAGAAAGAAAGTTTGAAATGGAGAATGGAACGAAAAGAAAGAAAGAAAGAAAGAAAGAAAGGGATAAGAAAAGAAAGAATGAATAAAGAAAGTTTGAAAGGGAGAAAGATGGAAAAAGATAAAGAAAGAAAGAATGAAAGAACGAAAGAATGAAAGCGAGCAAATTTGGATGAAAGCAAGGAGAGAGGAAAGATAGATTAAGAGAAAGAAGGAAGGAAAATGAGGGGAAGAGAGAGATAGAGAGACGCGCATCTGTGTGTGCCTGAGTGTCTGTACGTCTGTGTGTCTGTGTGTCTGCGTGTATGGAAAAGGCAGATCAAAGGAAAATTGACCGAATTAGTCTCAATGATGAATAATGAAAAGGATAAAAACAACAACAGGTGGGATGGATTTCATCCTTTTGAAGCGCCCAACATACATACATACATACATACATACATATATGCATATATATATTTATGTAGGTGATTTGTATATGTGTATACATGTATATATACACTCATAGTAATATAATGTGTTGTATATAATGGATGGATGGATGGATGGAAGCTCTCCGTCGGTTACGACGACGAGGGTTCCGGTTGATCCGAATTCAACGGAACAGCCTGCTCGTGAAATTAACGAGTAAGTGGCTGAGCACTCCACAGACACGTGTACCCTTAACCTAGTTCTCGGGGATATTCAGCGTGACACAGAGTGACAAGGCCGGCCCCTTGAAATACAGGTACAACAGAAACAGGAAGTAAGAGTGAGAGAAAGTTGTGGTGAAAGAGTACAGCAGGGATCACCACCATCCCCTGCCGGAGCCTCGTGGAGTTTTTAGGTGTTTTCGCTCAATAAACACTCACAACGCCCGGTCTGGAAATCGAAACCGTGATCCTACGACCGCGAGTCCGCTGCCCTAACCACTGGGCCATTGCGCCTCCCGTATATAATATAATGTATACAAGTGTGACTTATTAAACGATGCAGATTCACGAGAATGAGAAAATGCGGAGAGGGTGAGGTGGTTGGGATACACACGTATGTACGGTGTATATGTGTGAGTTGTGTGTGTGTGGCCTATGTAGTTCATATATCACATGATCACTTGATCACTTGACCGACCAGACCATCAGATGTTTTACACATCGCTGGTCACAATGCGTTTGCATTGTTTTAGCCGTCGAACGACGCCACCTCACTGGCTAAGCGAGCAGGCCAACAGAAGAAAGAGAGAGAGAAAGAGTGGTGAAAGAGTACAGCAGGGATCACCACCATCCCTGCCGGAGCCTCGTGGAGCTTTTAGGTGTTTTCGCTCAATAAACACTCACAACGCCCGGTCCGAGAAACGAAACCGCGATCCTATGACCGCGAGTCCGCTGCCCTAACCATTGCGCCTCCAGTTCTTATATAAACAGGGCTAATTTAGATGTTTCTCTGTAAATTTGAAAAAAAAACGGTGGTGCCCCAGCATGGCCGCGGCCTTCGGACTAAAACATTTTTAAGGATTTAAGGATTTAAGGTAATGAGGCGTCGCCATCAAGCTGTCTATTAGTTAGACGACCATAACCATCGCTGACATGTTGGCTTAATACTGAAAAACGACGACGCCGTGGTGATCTCATTCTCGCTCACAACATCATCAGCGGAAAGTGTAACCTCTCGAAAGAGCTGTTCTTCACTCCTGCTCCAGAGCGTGGGCTGCGGGGGTCACTCCGAAAAGCTCTATCTATGACGATTTCATCTCAATCGAAGGAGAGAAGCTTTCTCCGTCCGGGTTGCGGATCCGTGGAATAAGCTGCCGGACGAGATAGTGAAGATGCCGACGACCGCTCGGTTCAAAGTCTCTCTTGAGCAGAAATGGCCTGAACTCTTTGTATGACCACCCTCCATGTACATAACTCCCTGTCCCCTTACATGGCCATGCTTTTGCTATTTGAGCCAATAAAAATTGAATTGAATTGAATTGATTGCTCCAACGAACGGGAGAGCGACTTTGACTCATGAAGGCCTGACTGTTAGGCTACTCAGATGAAGGATCATTATAGGTTTTTGAATGTCACTTGAGGCCAGAGCGGCTCTTGCAGACTTTGCTTGATACATGACAGGTAAGCTTGTATGCAATATCTGTACGAAACATCTGTACGAAGGGCGTTCAATAAGTAATGCCCCTGACCCACTTCCCATAACAGTAGAGCAACGAAACTTGGCACAGTTATTAGTCTTTTTCTACATAGGAACAACCCAGAGTTACGCATTTCTCCCATCGTTTGATGCAGCTCTGGAGACCGTTTTTGTAGAAGACCCCAGCTTGGTCCTCCAACCACGACGTGACTTCAGAAATCAAGGCTGTATCATCTGGGAAACGCTTTCCTTTCAAAAACAACTTCATGGCTGGGAAGAGACGAAAATGAGAGGGTGCAAGGTCAGGAGAGTAGGGAGATGGGGGAGGATTTCATAGCCGCACGCCTGTGCTTCTGATCTGGCGACACGCGAGTTGTGGACCGGAGCGTTGTCCCGAAGGAGGAGGATGCCTATGCTGATCTTGCCCCGCCTCTTGATTTTGATAGCTTCTCTTAATTTCCTCAAAAGTGAAGCATAATAGGCTCCTGTAATTGTGGTACCCTTTGCCAGGAAATCTGTCATCACTACTCCGTCCTGGTCCCAGAAGAATGTGAGCATGACCTTGCCAGCGGAGGGCTGCACCCTTGCCTACTTTGGAGGAGGTGAGTCACGGTGCTTTCACTGCATTGACTGGGCTTTGGTCTGTGGATCATAGTGATGGACCCAGGTTTCATCCTGTGTAATTAGTCTTTTGAAAAATTTTGACTCATCTTCTTGGCACATCTCCAAATTCATCCTCGAGTACTCGACGCGTTCTTGCTTCTGGAAAGGTGTGAGCAACCTGGGAATCCATCTGGCAGACACCTTTTGCATACGCAAATGGTCATGAATGATAGTTTCCACAGATCCGGTACTAATCTTGACCTCATGGGCTATTTGGCGAATAGTTATGCGTCGATCTTCCAAAATGGCAGCTTCAACTTGACGGACAAATGCCTCATCAATGGCAGAAGGGGGGCGACCAGATCTGGGAGCTGTTTCCACAGAGTTCCGACCATGTTTGAATTCATGATGCCAGCGTTTTACAAGGTCATATGATGGGGCATCATCACCATTAGTTACTTTCATTTCATCAAAAGTCTCCCGTGGTGTGCGTCCTTTCAAATACAAAAACTGGATCACTGCTCGACACTCAACAGGCTCCATTTCACATTTGACTCAGTTCAAACACCTCTAAATCAGAAACAACAATTAGTACAGAGCTGTAATTTACTAATTAATCTGTAGAGATATGAATAATTGCACATGCAAAATTTCAGCTAGATCAAACAACTGCAAGTGGGTCAGGGGCATTACTCATTGAGCGTCCCTCGTATATGTATATATTTTTCTTATACGTATGAGTACGCAAATGCTTATTTAAATGTGCATATAAGTATATGCGAATGTTTGCAGACACAGTACATGGGAGTGTATATGTATATGTATATGTGCGGATGTGCGCGTGTATGTGTGTGTGTGTGTACAAATGTTGGTATAGTTTTTCCCATGCCTACACTGGTGTAGTAGAAATCTAACGCCCTCAACAAACCAACCATAAGGAAGACAATGGTAATTTAAATTCAAATCCACTGGCCAATCATATTTTAGCGCTAGATCCGCAGCTATTTCTGAAAGTAATGGTGTATTTATGTCACAATGAAAATTATAAACTTGAACTCGGACGTAAATATGTGCACCTGTGGATCTTAATGTAGTGTAAACAGAATGCTTGTACTTCATATTTCGAATGTATATGCAGATATTTAACACTTTGCATGGTATTGTAGTACTATTGTGACTATATTGATAATAATGGAATCTATGTATTGTTTCTCTAGTATTAGCGTTATTAATAATAATATGAAGGATGATATTGATAGCATTAGTGGTAATGACAAAGATAATGATGCTAACATTAATGACATTTTGGAAATTAGTAAGAATTAATATAATGTACTCTTGACTCTCTATATCTGCATTTAGGTATTAATATGTGTATGTTTTTCTACATTGTAATTATCACAATATTAAGTTGAAAAACTGTAACATTGAATGTGGAACATATGAATGTTTATTAATTTATATATTTATATCATTATGTATATGTATATTTATATATGTATAGGAGTATGAGCATATGCACTCATATGTATATGTATATGTTTTACTATGGGTATGTACCCACCCACATGTATAAGTAATCTCCGAAGAGGCCTTATGATATTTTTGTAATGTCTCATTATAACTACATATGACCTACCATAATGGCTAATATGAGTAAAATGACATACTTATCTGCATGGCCGAAACAGCTGTAAGATGTAGTCTATATTTATATTAATATGTACTTATATTTACATTCTCTTATACATATTCTACTTATTGTATAACATTACTCTTTTATGTACACTCCTTATATACACTGTTTTGTTCTACATCATTATGTTTAACTTTATGGTTTCTTATGTGGTGGTTTAATAAAGTATGTGATTGAGTATTATCTGGTAATTGATATTTGATTTCGATGTATTTCTCCATTTTCTTATTTTGTATATATATATATATATATATGTGTGTCTGTGTGTGGGGTGGTGTATATATATATATATATATATATATATATATATATATATATATGTATATGTATATATAAGCGTAGGAGTGCTGTATGCTATGTAGCTTGCTTACCAACCACATGGTTCCGGGTTCAGTTTCACTGTGTGGCACCTTGCGCAAGTGTCTTCTACTATAGCCTCGGGGTGACCAAACTCTTGAGTGG
>NW_021823815.1:0-7500 GCF_006345805.1 Octopus sinensis | reverse complement strand
ATCATCATCACCATCATCACCATCATCATCATCATCATCATCATCATTGGTTCCAAGGGCACCTATGACAACAGGTATTGTTTTAGTCTTCAGGTTCCACATTTTGCCAATTTCTATTTGAAGATCTTTATACTTGCTCAGCTTTTAGTAGGTCTTGACAGATATATTCATGAAGAGTGAGACAGTCATATCGATGAAGAAGCATGATTTTTGTCTGGAATCATTCAATATAATGTCTCGCCTACTCGCATCTATCTTTCTGTCAGTTTGAACAGTAAAGTTCTAAAGGAGTGAGATGTGATCATTTTCAAGTACTGGAGGTGGCTGTGTTCCCACCGGTTTTTATTATGGGGCAGGTCCATGGTCCTAGCAAATTACCCAGTGAATATATGCCTGTTGATATACTCTGCAGACACAAGAAGGTTGCACATGGAGACAATATTGCTATTATTATCAACTGGCTGCTCTTTTCTGGAGAACTTACGGCACGGGACTGATGGAGGATTTCCAAAAATCTCTGGCCTGACAATGCAACCGATGAGTTTTGCCTGTTAGAGATAATCTTTAGAGGCATGGAAGTGCCGTCAGCCGAGCATGTTCGAATTGCGCACAGGGCGACGGGACAGTCCTGCATGCACTCGTCCATTGTCCGAACATTGCTGACCTGTGGCTTTATGTCGAACACCTGCTGTCACGTGTGGGGCGGATCCAACTGTCAACCAAATCCATCGTGAAGATCGCCCTGCCGCCTTCCTTTAACCGGGAAGGAAAGTCTGTGTTTATATGCCTGGTGGACATGGTGAAAGGGGTTGTATAGTGGACGAGATTGAAGGGGCTGAAGGCAATTCCTTTTCTTATTGGCCAATCCCTGATCAACTTCTTCAAGTTTCACTTGAAAAGGAAAATAAGAGTAGAGAGAGAAATGTTGTCTTCTTGCTAATTTGCTGTAAGGTGGATGAAAGTGTCGAGAATGGTCCGAGTGAACGGGTCTGCCTGTAGTTGGAAAAGAGGAAAGGAAAAAAGGCACCTGCTCCAAAAGTCAGGATGCCAATAGTTTTTTATGGGGCTTTTTCATGAGCAGCCCTCGAACGTCTCCTCTCTATTGAGGTTCACACATTGTTGATTTTTAAAAAACTCGTTTGTCTTGTTTACACCCAAAACCCTCACAACTCACATTCACACACATACACACACATTCTTTGTTTTGTGCTGTACTATCCATAATGTTTTTCTTAATGTAAACCTTTGTGTTTTAATAAGGAAATCATTACCATTATTATTCATACTAGAGGTGGGGGGGGGTCTATGGTTTTTTTGGTGCTCGTAAGGTTTTGTTATTTTTTTGTCCCCAAAAGCGTTTGTCAAAAACCACCACCTCTGCATAAGCTTGATTAATTTGCATGTTTGTGGCCCTTCGGGGGCTCAAATACGAAAAGAAATTATCTATCTTCTTTTGAACAAAATTAACTTTAAAAACAAACATGGCGAAGCCAGCTTTGGTGAAAAGTAGGGAAGAGGAAAGAAACGATAGCTCTGATAGAGTGGTGCCAGACAAAGTAAAGACCTCCGCCTTCTACCTACAAATGAAAAGCAAGGCGAGCACCCACCAAGTTCAAAGTACAGTGGACCACACTACCTCCATGACAACAGGCAGCAGCAGCAGCAGCTACATCACAGCTCGGGGGTTTAAGTCTGGGTATTTAAGTACAACGCTGAGTTCCCCATCATAAATGAAACGACACCAAAAGCCATCAATCAACAACAGCAAAAATCTACGAGCACGGACACAACCTAATCTGTCGTCAAAACCATTACAATGAAAATTATGATTGAGGCGAAACACAAAAACAATTGTAGCTTCGATTACTTAAACTGCTACAATATTTACATTGTTGTATAACAACGACAACACCAACAGCAATAATAACAACAATATATTCGCAGTACGGCGCTATTTAGGATGGACATACTGGAGAAGAACATGTGTCCGGGCCTAAGTAGTCAGACGAATAATGCTGGAGAAAAACGCGGGCGGACATTGCCATCGCCGCCACCGAGACGTTGGGAGAAGCAGAAAAAAATAGTTATTTATAGGCGATAGGAGTGGCTGTGTGGTAAGTAACTTACATACGAACCACACGGTACCGGGTTCAGTCCCACTGTGTGGTACCTTGGGCAAGTGTCTTCTACTATAGCCTCGGGCTGACCAAAGCCTTGTGAGTGGATTTGGTAGACAGAAACTGAAAGAAGCTCATCGTATATATGTATATATATGTATTTTTGTGTGTCTGTGTTTGTCCCCCCCCCCCACATCGCTTGATATGATGCTGGTGTGTTTTCGTCTCATTAACTTAGCGGTTCGGCAAAAGAACCGATAGAATAAGTACTAGGCTTACAAAGAATAAGTCCTGGGGTCGATCTGCTCGACTAAAGGCGGTGCTCCAGCATGGCCACAGCCAAAAGGACTGAAAGAAGTAAAGAGTATATATATGTGTTTCTATAAACACATAGTGGCTACAGATGGTTAGGCAGGGTGGTAGTGGCGCAACATGGAAACAAAGCCACAGTTCAGTCTTTGACGGGCTGGGACGGACTTTTACTATTTTTACTAAGTCGAAGCAGATATATGTGACATATTTCAGGTGCTCAAAGTGACTGGACACATATAGGAATCGTTTAGCATTGCTCGTTCGGTCCGTCGAGAGTGTTCCTTCTCACTCCGTCTGTACGTGCTAGATGTCTTGAGGAGCGTCCCGTGTGAACTAGGATGAAGAACGTTCGTGTCGGCTGATGCAGACGACGTCACCGTAATGATGTCAGGAATACAATGCAATGACAGGAGGAATGATGAAGCGGAAGTCGTCGGACCTGCAGCTCCGAACCTACAACGATAAGTTCATGTCATTTTCGACAGCCTCAAATGGTGCTGGGCGAAAGGGCCGGTTAAATTGCTTGGCGTCTAGTTTGGTCCAGACATCCAGATCGACAAGAACAGGCGGAGGTGGGTGGCAGAAGTAACAAGCAAAGTGGTGAGTCGCACTCGGAAGTAGGTATACAGGAAGCTATCCCTGATGGGTCGGATGGAGGTTGGGAATTCATACATCCTTTCCGTCATCGACCTCCGCCTCACCGTCGATCCTTGCCTTGCATCATGGCTGATCAAGCTGGAGCGCTTGCTCTTCCGTTTTCTGTGGAAGAGATGTGTTCCGGTCATCAGACGGCCCATCAGCTGTCAGAAGCCGCTGAGTGGAAGACTGGACATGCTGAGGCTAATGATGCGCAGAGGAGCGCTGAGGCTGGGACATTTTCAGCGTTTCCTAATCGGTGAGCAAGTGTGACCACCGTTTGTTCAAAGAGAGTTTTCCGCAGCTCGTCTCTTTGACTGAACTGCAGTTCTGGGTCAAGCGCAGACCGAGAAAGGAAACATGGCACCTGGAGTTTCGGTGAACGCTCACAGTCATCTGCTGATCACGCAATGCGGTCAGTAGAAGTCTCATGTTGTAGTTCTACAGTTGTTTAGTGGTGAACAAGAATGGTGAGATCTTCGAGGAAGCCCTGGGCGTCGAGTGAGATCAATTAGCTGGTCTTTTCCAGAGGACATTCGGGCCGGTGCCTATGGATAATTTCCAGAAATCCCTGGCCTGGCAGTGTTAATGGGAACTCTGCTGAATCGAGACAAGCTCTACAAGCACGGAAGTGATATTAAACGGACCTGTCCAAGATGTGCGTTCTGCATGCACCGGTCAAGGGTCCGGGTTTTGTTAACTTGTGGGGCTTTGTCAAGCAGCTGTTGACGCGTAGGGCGGATTCAGTTATCAGCCCGAGTCCATGGAGAAGATCGTCCCGCCGCCTTTTTTTTTTTTTTTTTTTGACCGGAAAGGGCATACAGTTTTCCTCCGTCTGATGACTGAGGCGAAAGAGGTAGAGTGGTGGGCGAGGGTGAAAGGACTGAAGACAGATACTTTCCTCTTCGGTCATGCCCTCATCGACTTTTACAAGTTCCACTTGAAGAGTAACGTGAGGGTGGAGAAGAAAGAACTGGGCGCAGTATTTTTCGTGAAAGGTTAGCGAATGTACAAAAGAGGGGCCGTGTGAATGGGCCTACTCAGAACATCCGCCTGCAAGCCGAAGGAATTGAGAATAAGAGAGGCACTTGCTGAGGTGCCCCTGGTAGACAGGGTAACCAGGATGTGTGGAGATCCTTGATTTCCCTGAGTGCAACACAGCATTTTCGGGGAATTTTATTCTTCTATTTTCGCTGTCAACTGTTCCTGTTTCATTTTTATACACAAAGATTTGTGCTAAGCCCCACTTGTCCCTTATGCTATACTGTCCCCTTTTCGCTTTGTATTCGGCCCCCTTTGTCCAATAAAGAAAGGATTTTGATTATTATCAGTCTTATCTTTTAAGTTGGATTAGTTTCAGTGTTTATAATATATGATTATAATTTTATTTATTGTAATTAATAAGGGGGTGGGGGTGGGGGATGGGGGAGGGTGTGCATGCATTAATTATTATTCATTCATTGTTTCAGAGATCGAAATACTTAATCCGATCGATTTTAAACTCTAAATGCACTCTGGAACAGACAAAACACGCATACAAGTAAAAGAATAAAAATACAAGAATGCACCACACACACACACACACACACATACATACATATACATATACACACACACACATTATATATATACAAATATATATATATATATATATAATATATATATATGTATATATATATATATATATATAATATATATATATATATATATATATATAAGGGGTGCCTCTTAGGTGCTCCCATTGTCATTCTTGACCGACGGAGTCGAGTTAATATGTGTACGTGTTTGTGTGCGTGTGACTGTGTGTATTTATACACGCACACATATATTTCTTTACTACCCACAAGGGGCTAAACACAGAGGGGACAAACAGGAACAGACAAACGGATTAAGTCGATTACATCAACCCCAGTGCGTAACTGGTACTTATTTCTTCGACCCCGAAAGGATGAAAGGCAAAGTCGACCTCGGCGGAATTTGAACTTAGAACGTAGCGGTAGACGAAATACCTATTTCTTTATTACCCACAAGGGCTTAAACACAGAGAGGACAAACAAGGACAGACAAACGGATTAAGTCGATTACATCGACCCCCCCAGTGCGTAACTGGTACTTAATTTATCGACCCCGAAAGGATGAAAGGCAAAGTCGACCTCAGCGGAATTTGAACGCAAAACGTAACGACAGACGAAATACAGCTACGCATTTCGCCCGGCGTGCTAACGTTTGTACCAGCTCGCCGCCTATACACGCACACATATACTCACAGAAACACACTACTTGGTATAACATTTGCACGTGTTAACCATGGATAATTGAACGAGTTTTGTCTTTAAAAATTCTCTTTGTTTTATAAATTCTTTTGAATAATCATTATTTTTAAATACTTATTCTTTTATCAGATTTATATTCATTTTTTATTTTATTTTATTATTAGTATCTTTAATACTACTGTTACAGATGTAGTCCACCCTCATCGTCCTCTGTAGTAGTAGTAGTAGTAGTAGTAGTAGTAGTAGTAGTAGTCACAAGAGCCGATAGTCCTTTTGGTAAATATGCACGTTAGTAGTGGTGGTCATGGTGGTAGCGTTGACACGGGTTGCTGTGGTTGGTAGTGATAATGGTGGTGGTGGTGATGGTGATATTGGTGGTGGGTGTGGGGGTGGCAAGGCTGCGAGCTGGCAGAATCCTTAGAACGCCGGACGAAATACGGCTAAGTATTTTGTCCACCGTTAGGTTTTGAGTTCAAATTCCGCTGAGGTTGACTTTGCCTTTCATCCTTTCGGGGTCGATAAATTAAGTAACAGTTACGTACGTGGGTCGATCTAATCGAGTAGCCCACTGGTGGTGGTGGTGGTGGTGTGGTGGTGATGGTGGTTGTGGTAGTTGTGGTGGTTGTGGTGGTGGTGGTGGGTTTAGTGGTGGTGGTTGTGGTGGTGGTGGTGGTTGTGGTGGTGGTGGTGGTTGTGGTGGTGGTTGTGGTGGTGGTGGTGGTTGTGGTGGTGGTTGTGGTTGTTGTGGTGGTGGTGGTGGTGTTGGTGGTTGTGGTAGTTGTGGTGGTTGTGGTGGTGGTGGTGGTGGTGGTGGTGTGGTGGTGGTGGTGGTGGTTTGGTGGTGGTGGTTGTGGTTGTGGTGGTGGTGGTTGTGGTTGTGGTGGTGGTGGTTGTGGTGGTGGTGGTGGTGGTGTTGGTGGTTGTGGTAGTTGTGGTGGTTGTGGTGGTGGTGCTGGTGGTGGGTTTGGTGGTGGTAGTGGTGGTGGTGCTGGTGCTGGTGCTGGCGCTGGTGGTGCTGGTGGTTGTGGTGGTAGTGGTGGTGGTACTGGTGGTGGTGGTGGTTGTGGTGGTGGTGGTGGTGATGTAGGTCGTCATGGTAGAGATAACTTCCATTCACGCTTGTTTTCTTCGTGATAACTGCTGACATTCTTGCTATCGTTGCCGTCGCTGTTTCGCCCCTAAGGACAGCCCAGGTCGATAGCCCAATTCATATCGCACATCAACACCATCAATTACATTGAGTAACACGACTTTTGTCCTGGGGTAGTAACAGTTATTTCTTGTTTGCTTACCCCTAGAAAGTATGAAAAATGGCTAATGTTTCCTTCAAAGTTTGCTTTTGTTACAATATTTATTGAAACCCCAAAGAATCCCTCTCAACCCATGGCTATGATTCCGCAATAAACGCACCCAACCCCTCCACTAATCCTGCTCATTACCAGAGATGCATACGCATATTGTCAACCACTGAGGGACATGCTGATGTGGATAAAGTCAAGCAATTAGATTTCTTTATTGGCCACGCAGGGCTAAACACAGAAGGGACAAAATACAACGTAGAGTTTTTCTTTTTGGGAAGAAGAGAAGGGAAAAAAAGAGAAAAAAGCGGGGTAGGCAAATTCCGATCAAAGGGAATGTGAAAAAAAATGGGGACGATCAATAGGGATCATGTATCACAGAAATGTCAATGTAAAAAGGAAAAACAGATTAGGTTTGTCCGTGGATAGAAAAGCCTACGGGAAACTTGGGTAAAAGTGTCATGCAAAAAAAAACCACATAAGTGGCTCTCTTTTTACCTTTCGTTAGCAAATAACAAGCAAATCAGTGGTATTGAGCAGAATGGTTGCCATAAAGATGTTCTGCTTCAGCAACTCAACGCTGAATCTGTCTGAAATGTAATGGGAAATAGGTCACCTTTACGACATTGATGTGCAGGACAGAAAAGCAAAATTTGAAGGGAATAGTATCCATTTTCTTTGATTTCTAGATAGAAACAAATAGGAAACAACATTTATTGACAAAAGATAACAAAAAAAAATTTGTTACAGTGTCATTCAGGCATGACGTACCTGGACGACATTCTCCAATGCGCCATTTTTTCCATTATTTGAATGCAATTTGAGGGTGATTTGGCTACTATTTTAGTACGTCAACTCATCTCT
>NW_021823814.1:20000-21222 GCF_006345805.1 Octopus sinensis | reverse complement strand
CCCTGCCCTTACAGTTTTTTGCTGGGGTCCCTCTGCTTTATATGGACAGGCTTCCTTTAGCCTTGATTCTGTCACCCTTACCTCCTGCTTCCATCAATTCCAGGGTGCCTTTCCTTTCTTGCGGCCATCGCACCTCTTTGGTCTTCAGTTGTGGTGTTGGAAGCCGGACATGTGTCATCGTTTTCCCTGTGTTCCAGGCTTCTCCATTTGGCTCTGGATGCTTTCCTCATCCTTTTGGCCCTCCCTGCTGCCGTCACCTCCCAGGATGATGTCCAGGGTGTCCACATGTTGCCTGATTAGAGCGTACGAACGGATAACTTCTCTCTTCTTTCGCTCTATCTGGGCGGTGGTTCTCGAAAAATTGTTGCTTTTCAGCGCCGCAGCAATAATGTCGTTCGGCGAGTCGTCCTCAGCGATCCTCCAAGCGCGGACGAACAATTGCACCTCTCTCGCAGACCAGTTTCTTGCCATTTTCTTCTAGTGAAATATAGGAACAGAGAGAGAGATAGAGAAGGAGAAATATGGAGAGGGAGAAGAGAAAGGAGAAAAGCCAGGGGGGGATAGAGAGAGAGACGAGGGGATTGTCCGAGAGAAGAGAGAAGAGAGAAAATAAGAGGGAAAAAAGAGAAAGGTGAAAGAATGGCAGGTCAGCAGGGGGAGAGTGAGCGGGATAGAGGTGTAGTAGAAAGGGACAGGGTGGAAAAGTGAGACAAGAGGGTGGACCCTAGGGGGAACAGGGAGAAGAAAGGCGGAGAGATAAAATGGAGAGAAGAGAGAGATGAAATGGAGAGGGAGAGAGAGAGAGAGGCAGGATAGAGGTACCAGGGAGTGAAGTAAAGGGACAGAGAGGGTGGTGTGGAGGAAGGAGACAGAGAGAGGAAAAAAGAGACAGGGGGTGGTGAGCCTTAGAGGGAACAGGGAGAGGAAAGGTAGGAAGAAAAAAGGAGGAAGAGGAAGAGAGGGGGCGCAACAGAGTGTAGTAAAGGGACAGGGAGGGTGTGTAGAGAAAGAAATAAGGGGACAGAAGGGGAAGAGGAAAAGGGGTTGACCTGTGAAGGAGCGGAGAGGAAAGAGGCAGAGAGAGGGAGGGGGAGAGTAACAGAGAGAGAGAGAGAAAGAGGGCGGTATATAGATACAAGAGAGAATGAGTGAAGTTGAGGAACTGAGAGAGGGGGTGAGGTGAGAGAAAGTTGATCTGAGAGAGATGCAGAAAGAGAAACGA
>NW_021823814.1:15000-17500 GCF_006345805.1 Octopus sinensis | reverse complement strand
GTTAACTAGCTTCCTGAAGATTTCTCTTGAATGAAACAGTTCTAGTCCTGTAGAAGCTCCTTCTATATAATAAATTAATTTTACTCTGCTATGTATTGAGTACCTTATTTACTGTGGTTAACCCCGAATCACCCGGGACCTACATATATATTATTATATATATATATTATATATATATAATATATATATATATATATATATATATATATATATATATATATATACATACATATATATATATATACTTTACTTTGATACTTTGATAGGTTTCGGCCATTAATTGCCCAGGCCATGTCTAACTTAATAGCACCACCTGGTGAAGTCTTTCAAGTCAGAATTTGGGCACTATGGCCCACTCAAGTAGAGAGTTATTGTTTACAGAGACATATCCAGGTGTAGGGGGTTTATCCGGGATTTCTTGAAGGAATCTGTCCAGAGACTTCTTGAACCCTATAGGGTCAGTTTCTGTTTTAATGTGTTTTGGTGTAATGTTAAAGAGAGCGGGGCCAATTGAGGTGAAATAATTGTGCCGTATTGTTGTTATGAGATGAGAGTGCGATTTTTGTTTTGGGCGGATGGCACGGGGTCCAAGCCTTGGATGTACCTTAAAGGTGATGCCAACATCATTTGGGCAATGCTGATGGAATATTTTCCACATCATGCAGATGATGTAGCGCTCACGACGACGTTGGAGAGAATAAAGTTTTAGCTTTTCTAGTCGACCCCAATAGTCGAGGCCTGTCATGCCATCTACCTTTTTGTGATTGCCCTTTGAGGTGCTTCAACTTTTATGATACCTTTTATTGTGTGGGGAGACCACAGTGGACAACAGTATTCAAGGTGGGGTCGGGCAAAAGTGGAGAAGAGAAGGATAATGGTGTGGATATCTCTCGACTGGAAAGTTCTGAGAATCCAGGAACACATTCTGCGGGCCATGTCAACTTTGGTGTTTATATGAGTGGCCCAGCTTATGTTGTTGTCCACAATTACTCCAAGTCTCTGATGTTGTTGGACGCCGCGAGAGTTTCACCTGAAGGAAGGGAGTATGGGAGTTTCAGGGCATCCTCTTTTCCAAAGTGGATTAACTCAAATTTATCCTCGTTCAGCAGCATATTGTTTTTTTCTGCTCATTGGATAACAGCCAGTAGATCTGACTGAAGGCATGTCCGGTCACTCGCCTCATTTATGATCTTCTGTAGCTTGGAATCATCTGCAAAGATTTTTATGTTGCTGTGCTTGATGATGTCATTAATGTCATTAATGTAAATGATGAAAAGAAGTGGGCCCAGCACAGTGCCTTGCGGAACGCCACTACTGACTTTGGCTGGGCTTGATTTTACCCCTTCAACTACAACATGTTGAGATCTGTCTGTCAGGAAACACTTGATCCATTTCAGTAACTTTCCAGAGACACCAATGTTGGATAGTTTTTTCAATAGGATCTTGTGATCGACCCTGTCGAAGGCCTTACTGAAATCAAGGTAGATGACATCGGTGTTGGAGCCCTCTCCATATATATATATATATTATATAATATATATATATATATATATATATATATATATATATATACACATACATATATATATATATATATTATATATATATATGTATATATACATATTTATATATATATATATATCTATATATATATATACATATATATATATATATATATATGTATATATATATATATATATATATATATATATATATATATATATATATATATATATCAAAGTATCAAAGTATCAAGTATCAAAGTATATATATATATATATATATATTTGGTAAAATAGAAAGATGAATAATCTTGTTGCAGATTAATCAAAAGTTTTATATATATATATATATATAGTATATATATATATATATTATATTAAATTAGAGACAAAATTTTGAAACCACCTGATGAATGTCTACTACTCAAAGATTTGATGACTGAAGACACGAAACGATCGTAGTGGATATTAATAATTGTTACATTTCTAAATAATATAAATTAATTTATGTATTGGCTTTAGTCTTTCTTTGGTTGATTTGCATAATAGTGGTTTTGTCTCTAATTTAATATAATATAATATTTTACTATAAAATTGGATTCAATCCTAAATCTGATTTTTCCCTGTAAGTTTGGATTTATTCCCTAATATATTTATTATATATATATATATATATATATATATATATATATATATATATATATATATATATAATAAAAGGCTCCAAATAAGGAAGCTTAGTGCTAGAGACACAAAGAGGGATAAATTCATGGAGAGAGTGAAATTCAAAAACATTTACCATTAACAATATATCCCGGACTGATCAGTTTCTACCTCCTTCTAGCAAAACAAACAGAATATGTTTACCAAGGCAAGGTTCGTCAGCGGGACGCCTTCCTATACATGTACGTATATATATATATGTATATATACATATTTATATATATATATATATATGTATATATGTCTACATATATATATATATAATATATATATAT
>NW_021823814.1:0-12500 GCF_006345805.1 Octopus sinensis | reverse complement strand
TGACATTTTCGGGCAACTGCAAATCCCATGTGTGATGTCTTCCAAAGAAACATGAGCCGCCCATTTCAGTGAGACTGAATTCTCGAAACACCGAGTGTCCCACCCACATGTAACAATAAGACTTTTCACACACCCTACCCCCAAAATCCAAAAACATCCCTCTTCTTCCCCACGTTTCCTCATGTTCTTGCTCTATGCTTATGCTTATCTCATGTACCCCAATCCTACCCCATTGCTAATATGCTGTCCGCCACCCCTCTATATACCCAGGTCTCATCAGTCATCGCATTCCCCAACCCCACACTCTTTGAAGTCATATAAAGTCTCTACTCCCTCGCCATCGCTCTCTTTCACTCTCTCTCTCTCTCTATCACTTCCTCTCTCTTTGTCTTGGTCTTTCTCTCTCTCTTTCTCTCCCTCTGATTGGTTTACCATGCAGCTCCTTTACTGCAGCGCACCTGTTTCTGTCATCATTCATGATCTCTGTCTCTCTCTCTTTCTCTGTCTGTCTGTCTCTCTGTCTTTCTCTCCCTCTCTCTCTCTCTCTCTCTCTCTCTCTCCATCTCTCTTCCTGACCGAACAACCACGTACCTCCTCCACAACAGTCTCACTCGTTTCTACCTATATCTATCTCTCTGTCACACCAACCTCTCTTCATCTGGCACAACATCATTCTTCCAATGCTCCCTCCCCGTCTGAAAGAATATTTGTCTTGCAAATTACTTGGTGACCCTGCAAATGTTGGTGCCAGGTAAAGAGCCACCAATCCACACTGTGAAGTGGTTGGTATTTTCGAAGGGCATCCAGCTGTAAACATCATGCCAAAACTGGCCTACTCTGTGCTGGGGCCACGTAAAAGACACTCTTCCGGCCTGTTGGTTAGGAAAAGCATCCAGCCCTAAAATCCATGCTAAAATATACACTGAAGCCTTGTGCAGGCTTTTGCCTAGCCAGCTCCTGTCAAACCGTCCAAACCATGCCAGCATGAAAAGCAGACGTGAAATGATGAGGATGATGACGATTATGATGAAGATGACAAGGATGATGATGACGGCGACGACGATTATGATTAATCTATATTTTCAGCTGCCCCTAAGAACGTCAGTGTCTTCAATGTCTCTTTTATTGATTAGGTATTTAGTAGCAATCTCCCGTTCTTGGACTGTAAATGCATACCTTTCGAAGCCTAGTGTGATGTATCGGTCATGAGTCCAAAAGGGGTTTCGTTTCTTCCCTGTGTTACCATCATCTTCAGGTCTACTAGAAACGTACTCATACATGGTCATTTCTTAGCGTTCCATTTTGAATCTGTTTTGAAATGAAATTCATACTCATTTCATATATCTTTACCATCTACATTCAAACCTCCGTATTTTCAGTTCAAATATAACTTGATTCAGTTATGATGCTAATTTTAATACCTTGAACTAGGTAGCATCGAATGCAATAGAACATCTCCTGCAACCGTTGAATAGAAAATATTGACCTTGAAACGGGGATATGTTTAACCATAAAAGAGGTACTCGGCAACAGAAAAATGCATTGATTTCTCAGATACATTGACCACAACACTTATGATTATTTCGTAACAGTGCAAATGTCTATGAAATAAAGAAACGGAGTTGAATCTTCATTACTTAATATGCTTTGTTTTTTCATATTTTTACAGATAACCAAATATGGCTGCCATGCAGACGACAACAACAGCAACCAGTTCTCTTATTCTTTCAATCATTCTTATTATCACACTGACATCACTAAACATCGATGCGAAGGAACTCGGCAATGATTGTGAAGTTAAAATCCCTCCCAATATCGGTGAGATTTTATCTCGTTTAGTAAAATTAGAAAAAGAGGTTTTCAATTTTGAAGTCCATTTATCAAACAAGACACTTGATGAACTTCTTAATCCTGTACCTTTGGATTATTTTGCGAATGCGAGACATTTTACGTGGATTCCAGATAAATCAGGTGCTTTAACTCTATATAGAACTTTCTCCTATGATTTTTCAATGAATTCTTTTAAAATGTTAGACGTCTACGTTGCTAAACAAAGGATTGATATCAATATCACTTGTGGAAAACAAAATATTCAGAGACACGATTTAATATATTTGATATTCGAGGCATTGAAAAGAATCACATTTATGGACAAATTGCAAATGGCAGAATCTGGATTCATATGTTTTTATATAAATTTGTCTCAAGACATAAAGAAGAACAGCCCTGGCACATTTGAAGCTCACAAACGAATTGGTATAAATCGAGAACTATTGCTGTAAACTCTATAAAAATGAAAGTCATGTTTATCACACCAAATCCATTTGTTCAGGAAAAATCATTGAGAATTCTATATTTTACAATTATGCAAATACTTTCGGAGCTGTTTTGTGGGCTATATTACCATTACTCATTAGTTTCGTATCAAAAGCGAAAGTACCTTCACATTCCCGTCAACTCAATCTGCCACTGTTTGCTCATGATGAATTCATATTTACAATTAAAAGCACATTGCCACACGAATCCGAGTGGATCAATGGAAAACATAATATTTACACATTCTCTCATTTTCTGTCTTGGTTGTTTTGCTTTCACCATTCCACTCTCTTAGCCTCGAGGCTGAGAAGATTCCTTTGTATTCTATTTTCTCTTTCAGTAATCTTTCTGGATCTTTTGATGCATTACTTATTTTTATATGAAACAGTAGAAATTCTTTACCAAGATGGTATACCATTGGGCTATCGCGCCCTAATATTAGGAATAACTGAAAGTTATGACAATACAGATGGCTTCATGGGGGGTCCGTTTTTGTGGTTCACGGTCTACATATTTTTCAGCTTTATTCTCTTTGTTCTTCCCAGTCGAACAAGTGAGACTGTCGCTTATAATACATTACATCAAAGATCCACTTTCACGTTTCTCATTCAAAATAAGAGATTATTACAGAAGTATGGCAGTTTAAATGTTTCTACACTACAGGATTATGATCTACTCTATGCAATAATGAAAGCTAATATTTCTACTGCTTTAAACCCAAATTTCTGGTATTTAATAATTTATACTTGGATTAATCGTATAAAGAAAATTTGGTTATATTACTACAGGAGAAATATTTTCTGGCGATTCCTTACGCTTTGGCTCTTTGTTTCCATTACAATTTTATTTGCTGTATTTTCTGTCTGCGAATTATTTCTGTGCCTCGTTTATTATGGAATCCCAATTGTTTATCTGATTTTAACTTTACCATTAAGTTATTTCAGAGTTTATATTTAACCCCTGTATTTGAATCCTAACTATATTTTCAAGATTATTGCTTTCATTTTAACATTCATATCGTTTCTATGTTTTATAATATGGGGAATTTATTTAATCTTTATATTTCTTACAAGTTTTGAAATCCTCTGCACGTATATATTTTCTTCAGCTATTGCAGTACTTGCTAAGCCTGATACTGTTGGTGATATATGGTTTGTTTCCATGTTTCTTCTCTATGGTATTGAAATTATAAAAGCTATTCAGAAACGGTATGACTTTATTCTACTCGAAGCCATAAAGCTCACCAAAATTCTTCGTCCAAATTTAGTTCAGTCAAAATATGGGGAAGAATTCATAAACGCCAAGTTGTTCAAGACAATTGTTAACCATAATTTTCCATTGAGAAACGAGATTGGTAAATCCATTGTAAAATTGTTTCTAATCATATATTTTTTCTTTGTTTGCAAAAATATATTAAATCAAAGTGAATTCGACTTTTCAACATTCACAAAGATTATTTTGATACTGGTGACGTCTGGCATGCCTAAGTTATTGTCTACAATAAATACGAATCTTAGGTTAACAATAACCATATTAGATAAAATTATCCAAACAATAAACGTATATGAAGAATAAAATATATCACAGGGGAGTTTATCAAGTTATTTGATATTCTCGATGAAATAAAAACATGTTCCAGGTTTTTATGGATTCTTAACTACATTGTATAACATCATCATCATCATCATCATCATCATCATCATCATCATCAACATCATCATCATCCTCCTCCTCCTCCTCCTCCTCATCATCATCATCATCATCGTCGTCGTCGTCGTCGTCGTCATCATCATCATCTCATCATCATCATCAACAACAACAACAACAATAGTTGTGGTTAATGAAAAGATTAGGCATGATACTCTCCGTAATTGTTGCCCTTGAAAGCATCAGCAATCAACTACCAAAAGATTGGTGCTGCAAGTGTGAAGGTAGAACACCTACAAAAGTCAACATTGATTGGAACTGCAAGAATCCTTCGCAGGGTTCTTGAAGCATGACCAGTAAAAACGTGTCGTCTTAGTCTGCTGGCTTTGGACAGCCGATACTTTCCATCATACCCAGCAAAATAAGCTGTGGATTTTCATATAATAATAATAATAATAATAATAATAATAATAATAATAATAACGATAATAATGATAATAATGATAACAATGATGATGATGTTGATAATAATAATAATAATAATATTAATAATAATAATAATAATAATGATAATAATAATAATAATAATAATAATAATAATATAATAATAATAATAATAATAATAATAACGATAATAATGATAATAATGATAACAATGATGATGATGTTGATAATAATAATAATAATAATAATGATGATGATAATGATGATGATGATGATGATACTACTACTAATAATAATGATAACAATGATGATGATGATGATGATGATAATACTACTACTACTACAACTAATAATAATAATAATAATAATAATAATAATAATAAAGAATAACGAAACCAACCTTCCAAAAAACTATCGGCCTATAACCTGTCTATCCACCACGTATAAAATCCTAACATCTATCCTGGCGGAGAAAACATATGCATTCATGGAGAAAAACGATATTTTCCGCCGAGGCTCTTACGGATGCAAAGATCAACTGCTAATCAATCGTATGATCCTTGAGAACTGTCACAACAAGCGCAGAAATCTCAGCTCCGCATGGATTGACTACAAAAAGGCCTTCGACAGTATACCGCATCCATGGATCTTGAGATCGTTGGACATCTTCAAAATTTCCCCTGTGATTTCAAACTTCCTGAAGCACAATATGTCGTTGTGGAATACGATTCTCCAATTATACCACTCTAATGGAGTACTTGTCTCAGAAAATATAAACATCAACTGTGGAATTTTTCAAGGTGACTCGCTTTCACCTTTAATATTCTGCATAGCCCTAATACCCCTTACAAGTGAATTAAACAGAACAGGGTATGGGTATAAAATTGCCAAAAGAAAAATAAGCCATCTATTTTATATGGATGACTTAAAACTTTATGGTAAAGACAATAATGAACTTGAAGGCCTATTGCGCACCGTGAAAGCATTCAGCGATGACATCGGGATGGAGTTTGGACTTGAGAAGTGTGCCAAGGCCACTTTCCAGAAAGGGAAAGTGAAGACCACAAATTCAGTCGTATTAGATGTTGACACAGTCATAAGAGAGCTTGAGCAAGAACAAACATACAAATATTTAGGGAGAAATGAAGGCTCTGGTATTCAGCATGCAAGCATGAAAGAGAAAATCAGGAAGGAATGTTATAGGAGAGTTCGTGCAGTCCTGAAATCTGAACTAAATGCACGTAACAAGGTGTTAGCTATAAATTCCTTAGCAGTTCCAGTTGTTACTTATAGCTACAATGTGTTGAACTGGAATATGAGTGAAGTAAAGAATATAGATAGGAAAATACGCAAGCTGCTGAGTTGTAATAGGATGCACCACCCAAAGGCAGACGTAGATCGCCTTTACCTTCCCAGAGCCCCAGGAGGTCGAGGCCTGATCCAATTTGAAATAGCTTACAAAACAACAACAATTGGACTGGCCAAATATCTCGAAATATCGAATGACTGGATGCTAAATCTCGTGGAAAATCACGAGAGACGAAAGAAGCTTCATTCTATTATAAAGGAAAGCAAAAAAATTGCTATTGATCTCGTGCAGGATACCCAAACTGAACAACCCGAGGGAAGTACGGCAACTATTGTTGCAAAGAAGGTGAAAATGATGGCAATGAAAAAAGCGCACGAGCAATTGGCTGATAGGTGGGAGGAGAAACCTCTGTACGGCAAATATGTGACCCGCAGCAAACAAGCTGATGTTGACCAGAAGCAAACCCATCAGTGGCTGCGGAGCTCAGGGCTAAAAGCAGAGAGCGAAGGTTTCATCCTGGCTGCTCAAGATCAAAGCCTATTAACCCGGAACTACCAGGCCAATGTGATGAAAAATGGAGCAGACCCAAAATGCCGATTCTGCAACGACATGATTGAAACAGTGGACCACCTAATCTCTGGATGTAAAGTCTTAGCACCAGTGGAGTATAAATTAAGACATGACAGAGTTGGCCAATATCTCCACTGGCTAATAAGTCGGCATTACAATATCAAAACTGCCGACAAGTGGTATAATCACCACCCTGAGGCTGTAACTGAAGGAGAAAATGTAACCATTCTGTGGGACATTCCAGTACATACAGACCGAACCATCAAGGCCAATAAACCAGATATTGTTGTGAAAGACCAAAACAATAAAGTTTGCTTATTGATCGACATGAGCATCCCCTGTGATCATAATATCTCAGCGAAAGAGTTTGACAAGCCCAGAAAATATAAAGACCTACTCATTGAAATTGAGAAAATGTGGCATCTCAAGGCGGTTACAATACCAGTGATCGTAGGAGCACTAGGAATGATCAAGAAGGGAACCGAAAATTATATGAGAATGATCCCTGGCTTACCATCCCTGCAAGAAGTGCAAAAGATTGTCTTAACTGGTACATCACACGTATTGAGAAGAGCATTGTCGATGTGAGAACTGTTGCTGCTCATGTATTTTAATTTAACCTTAAAAAAAAACAAAAAGACTAGTGAGTTTGGTTTAATGGCCTACCAATGTATACTATGAGTTTCTTTGCCCTAGGAGTCGGGAAGACACTCGGCAAGAAATGGAAGCAAATTTGAAAGAAGAAAAAAAAAGTAATAATAATAATAATAATAATAATAATAATAATAATAATATTAATGATAATAATAATGATGATGATGTTGATGATGATGATGATGATGTTGATAATAATAATAAATAATAATAATAATAATATTAATAATAATAATAATAATAATAATAATGATGATGATGATGATGATGATGATGATACTACTACTACTAATAATAATAGTATTAATAATAATTATTATAACAATGATGATGATGATGATAATACTAATAATAATAATAATAATAATAATAATAATAATAATAATAATGATGATGATGATGATACTAATAATAATAATAATAATAATGATAACAATGATGATGATGATGGTGATGATAATAATAATAATAATAATAATAATAATAATAATAATATAATAATAATAATAATAATAATACCAAAAACTGAACTCGACCCCCAAATTCCCATCGAAGCCATTGACACCCAGGCACTTCCGATAATCCAATACAGTTTTAACATCATTAACTGGAATCTTAGCGGGTTCCAACACCTGGATAGTAAAACAAGAAAACTACTAACTTCTTAAGAACATGCACCACCCAAAAGCAGACGTTGATAGTCTGCTTTACCTACATAGAAGTAATGGGGGGAAGAGGATTGATGCAGGTAGATCTGTGCTGTAAGACACCTCCTCAATAGCAATGAACAAATAGTTATCTCGTACAGAGGACTGGATGCTGTGGTTTGTGTGCAAAGACGAAAGCAGCAAAAATCACATTCCATTGCGAAGGAAGCTTGTAAATTCGCAAGGGAACTCGACATTAACCCTGAATTAAATGAAGAACTGGAAACCACTGCCACCAAACAAAACGGATCAAAGAAACAGCAAAAAAGAACGGGCAGAAACAAATTGAAGAGAGGTGGTGCCAGAAGCCTCTGCATGGACAAATAAATTGGATTGAACGTGTGACACATCCATTTCCAAGTAAGTTTATCTTTACCTTTTTCATGCAATTCTCTATTCTATACTGTTTTCTTCCTTCATCCTTCTCTAATTCCCTTTTTCTCCACTTCCCAGTTTTCAACCCCTCTCTCTCTCTCTCTCTCCCCCTTCTTTCTCTTTTTATTCTCTCTCTCTCTCTCTCTCTCTCTCTCTCGTTGCTTACACGTGATTATCACCCATCTTTCTTTTCTTGCACAGACGTTTAAACGAACGGACGTGATTTTTTCTCTCTCATCTATCTTTTCTCTTTTCAAAAGTGTTTCTCCCAGCGTTCACTATTTTCCTCCCGTTCCGGTCTAACGACTCTCCATGTTTGTTTTCGTTCGGTTTCCTTGTATGTCTCCACTGTCATTTTATTGTTCCCAACTTTGACCTTCAATAAATCCTAAAATTTATTTTAGAATTTATGGGAGCAGCTGTCTTTGAAGACTCCTAGTGTCTTTGAATACTCCAAATGAGGAGTAGATAGACAGCCAACCGGTGAAGGGCCCTTTCTCTCTGTTAACGTATCCTGTTTTCAATTATTTCCTCGTTGTTTACACATTTCACTCGTCTTTCCCGAATTTGTTTGCGTATTTCATGTTATTTGCATCGTTGGTGACGTCCTGTACCCATATATGCATGTAAATATATATCTATATGCATGTATATATATATTTATATATTATTTATATATATATATATATATATATATATATAATAAAATATTAGAAAAAAACCCCACCTTTTATCAATTCAGAATGAATAATTAAATTTACACCATCTAGAAAATTACATATAATAGAATAAGTTAAAATTAAAATAACAATTAAAAAGAAAAGATGAAGTAAATTACAAGAATAAAAAATAGGTAGAAAAACGAGACGTCTTTCGCTGCTATATTTAAAAAATGATTATAGTAGTAGAGAAATCACTTGTATATAAATATAGTCGCTCCTCAGGTTAAAAATATAATAGAACAGTAAAATAATTAATTAATAAATATACTTTAATATATACGTACTTATATATATATATATATATATATATATATATATATATATATATATATATATATATATATATATATATATATATATATTTGTGTGTGTGTGTATATATGAAAATTCTAAATATACATAATTGAAAAATAAAATAATAATTCAATAATTAAATAAAAAACACAAAGTTATGGCAAGTCATTTAATTGTAATCAAAATAATAAATGTTTCAAATATAGACAAACTCCTTACATAAGCTAACCATATATATGGATCTTAAACTTGAGATGTTAAAGGAAAGAAGTTCAAAGATGGAATGAATACGTGGAGAGCCAAGTGTTTTAGAGGGAGAAATTGGGGGAGGTATTCAGATAGGGAATCGTGAGAGGAGAAAATACATTTCAAGAGTTAGGGGTTAATAAAGAGACTAGTAGGGAGTAATAGTAGTAGAGGTGGAAGAGAGTAGGGTTGTGTTGGTGGTAATTGTTAGGATAGCGAGAAAAGAGAATGGCCATTATTTGGGAGGAGTAAGTTGACTGGTTCAGTGGCTGACGGAGATTACTAAATAGAGAAGAATGAGAGAAGATAGAGGGAGGTGGATGAGAGTGATGGTGGGAGTTGATAGTCTATACTCTCCATATTGTCCTATCCAATGCATTCCGTATTGTTCTAGGCTAATGATACATGAAGCCTCATAGTAAAAAGACGTCTCTCTCTCTCTCTCTTCCAGATCAGTGGCTATCATTGCAATATTAAGATGTTCAGGTCTGCAAGGAGGTGAGCTGGCAGAGACGTTAGCACGACCGGCGAAATGCTTAGCGGTATTTCGTGTGTCTTGACGTTCTGAGTTCAAATTCCGCCGAGGTCGACTTTGCCTTTCATCATTTCGGGGTCGATTAAATAAGTACCAGTTACTCACTGGGGTCGATGTAATCGACTTAATCCGTCTGTCTGTCCTTGTTTGTCCTCTCTGTGTTTAGCCCCTTGTGGGTAGTAAAGAAATAGGTATTTCGTGTGTCTTGACGTTCTGAGTTCAAATTCCGCCGCGGTCAACTTTGCCTTTCACCCTTTCGGGGTCGATAAATTAAGTACCAGTTGCGTATTGGAGTCGATATAATCGACTGGCCCTTCCCTAAGAATTTCGGGCCTTGTACCTAGAGTAGAGAAGGATACTTCTTTGCAGATTATGTTCTTCGTGTAAGTTATCGCTCATCTCTTCCCTTCTTTGTCAGTGTTGATAGCTTTAAGTCACGCATCGGATAATTTGCCAGCCCTTGAGAATGCAACATGTTGCTGACCTTGACCGAATACAGGTTCAGGCAAGAACAGCCCCCACTCGATCAAATGTCTGCCCTTGTGATTTGTGGATAGCCACTGCATAAGACAGGCCAAGGGGAAACTGGTTTCTTTCGGAAGTGAATGGCAAGTTTGGGATGTGTTAAGTAATAGGTGATAATAAAAGATTTAGCTCAATTCATGTACTCACCATCGCCACCCCCACCACCAGCTCTAGCACCAACAACAGTAACAGCACCTCTCTGTCTCTCTCCTCCTCTCTCTCTCGCTGTGCCTTTCTTTAACATCACCCCTCTGCTAAAATTATATTTCTAACTCTCCTCTATATCACTACCTTCAACTAACTTTTTAGCCACGTAATAAACATTACGTTCCCCCTACTATAATGTCATGGAAGCTTCTTTCTTCGTCTGTTCTCTCTTCTTTTTTTCTTTCTCTCTCGTTCTACCTCACTGTTCGCCTTATCTTCTCTTTCTCTCTCCCTCTTTTTTTCTCTGATCACGTGAAAACGTTACCGACGGGCTAAGTAACGTAACGACAAGAAGGAATGATGATTAATCTATAACTACAATGTCCATATAGAGAATAAGGTAGACCGAGTTTAATTTTAACAAAACCAAGGCAACAGACATTTATCATCAATCCAAAATCTCTTCGAATACCGCATCATCTTTCTTTCGTAACTCACAGCCTTCCATCATTGACATCCAGGAACATTCACAGAAGTTGCACAAATCTACCGCCGCATATCATTCACTTTCAGTTGATGTAAGTCGATTCCTTCATGTGAATTTCAGGGTTCAAACGAATATAATTGCTATTCTGGAAAAAGAAACCAACAAAATAAACAACTATGCAAAAAATTTGATAGTCGTGGGCAGTTATAGTTATCAAGGGGAATAACTCGTTGACAGTATGTCCCAGTTTTCCCCCCTGAATTGCTATTCCTTCGACGACGAATTGTCAATGATGCGGAGGTTTCGGATAACTAAAGTAAGATAAACAAATAGTATTTATGATTTCTAATTGAGGAATAAGGCCAACAATTTTGAAGTGAGGCGGTGAGATGATTCCATCGACCTTAGTACGACACGGTATTCCCAAAAGAGGAAAAGCAAAGTTGGTCTCCGTTGGATTTCAACTCGAAATGTAAATAGCTGCGAGAAATGTCGCAAGGCCCTTCATGAAGAGGCTTTTACGATTCTGCTAATACTGGGAGTTAGGAAGAAGCAATGGCTGAAATAATGTAAGGGGATCATAGAGGGAGGAAAAGCTGGAAGGTGTGAAGCAGTATGAGGTGCCTGTGCATGCATGCATGCATACATACATACATACATACATACATACATACATACATACATACATACATACACACATACATACATTTATACATACATACATACATACACACATACATACATACATACATACATACATACATACATACACACACACACACATACATACATACATACATACATACATACATACATACATACATACATACATACATACATACGCACACACATACATACATACATACATACATACATGCATACATACATACATACATAAATACATACATACATACATACATACATACATACATAAATGCATACATGCATGCATACATATATACATACATATACACATACATACATACATACATACATACATACATACATACATACATACATACATACGCACACACATACATACATACATACATACATACATACATACATACATGCATACATACATACATACATACATACATACATACATACATACACACATACATACATACATAACAGCCGCAACAACATGAACAACGGCCAAAACAACCAGCGCCGCCACCATTACGATGGTAGCATGAACGAACAGAGAAACCGAAAAAGGTACAAAAACCGGGGCCTCTGCTCCATCGCCTCAATACTCAAGATATCAGCTTCTCTCAAGACCTGGGTGTCTGCAGTCTTTAAGGTCCAGCCAACACATCTCTGATGGAAGCGTCCAAGGACTTTTACATGATGTTTGTAAAGGGCCCATGTCTCACATGAGTAAAGGAGCGATGTCAGTAGACGAGGGACCAGACACGAGGCTGAAGGGACCGGAAGGAATCAGTTGCTCTCTGCAGCCTGAAAGGTGTTTCCTCATCCACGGAACAAGAACGACTGAGTGTGCTGCTATATATGTATA
>NW_021823813.1:0-21026 GCF_006345805.1 Octopus sinensis | reverse complement strand
TAAAATTATCTGCTCTTGAATTAATGTGTAAACAGCTGAATATCTATATACATATAAACGGTAAAATGTCTGTGTGTGTGTCCTTTATACACAATTTTTCAGTTGGAGGGCTCGCACTTTCTATAGTCATTCAAAACCGTCTAAGGGTGGTCGTGCACATCTTTACATTTCCCCAGTCACCCCGCAAAGCCATTAAAAAATCAATAGAAGTGATTTTGGTGAATTTTCTATACAAAACCCAATCAAAATGCCCGAAACTTGATATGCCAATTGAATGCCAGCTAGCTGTATGTGATTGGTCGGAGATTTGGACAGTACTCTCATGTATGTGCACACGCACGCAGCTGTATATGCATGCACTAGCACTATGACCCGGCAACGCCGGGTCACAGTGCTAGTGATATAAATATAAATATAAATATAAATATCTGGCAGAATCAGCTTGACACAGTATGTGACAACGCTGTACCTTTTGAATCACTAGTACAATTCACATGATCGGTTTTTATATAGATTCTGTTTACCAAGTTTCACTCAACGTATGGACCGATCCACGACTATAGAAAATAACGTTTGCCCAAGATGTCATGCAACTCATTTCTCCAGCTGAGTGAACTGGAGCAAAGCGAAATAAAGAATCTTGCTCAAGAATATAACACACGGTCCGGTCCAGGAATCGAGCACACTACCTTATGATTGTGAGCCCGACGCTTTAACCGGTGAGCCATGCGCCTGATATGTCAGAAGAGCTATCAATCATTTTGACAAATTATATTCCATAACATGACATATTTTGCACAACGACACATATATATATATATATATATATATATACGTGTATACACCGATCTATTATATTAAGTGTGATTTTTGCCAGACATATGAACAACTAACTGATATCTATCTATCTATCTATCTATCTATCTATCTATCTATCTATCTATCTATCTATCTATCTATCTATCTATCTATCTATCTATCTATCTATCTATCTATATCCCTGTCTATCTATCTATCTATCTATCTATCTATCTATCTATCTATCTATCTATCTATCTATCTATCTATCTATCTATCTATCTATCTATCTGTCTGTCTATCTGTCTATCTGTCTGTCTGTCAGTCTGTCTGTCTCTATGTGTGTGTCTGTGTCTCTGTGTGTCTGTTTCTTGTGTCTGTCTGTCTGTCTATCTGTTTGTCTGTCTGTTTACCTCTCTATCTGTCTTTCCGTCTGTCTGTGTGTCTTTTATCTTTTACTTGTTTCTGTCATTAGACTGCAGCCGTGCTGGGGCACTGTCTTGAAGAATTTTTAGTCGAATGAATCGACCCCTGTACTTATTCGTTTTTAAATCTTGTTCTTATTCTAAAGGTCGCTTTTGTCGACCCGGTAAGTTACGGGGACGTCAGTATACCAACACCGGTTATCAAGCAGTAACGAGGGACAAACGCAGACACAAAGAGTGGCGAATATTCAGGCAATGATGCGGAAGGTGTCACCGAAGTTGAACCTGGAGAATTATAGCGGTGGAAGAGTATGTGGAAGACACCAGCACTAGATGTGCTTTCGAACTGACCGGAAAATAGTGTGGTGTAGAGCATTGCTATTTCCCTTTTTATAAATGAATGGTGAACCGTCGAGAAATTTTCGTACCTGTATGGCCAATATAGTAGTTGGAGTCTTGATTTGATGTATAAATTCGACTGCAAGTGTGAATGTTGTAAACTCCATGACTTCAACTATTTTAGTGGCTATACAAAGACGACACTCTCCCTACGGTTCACCATGCACTTACAGAAAAGAGCAATTGTAATTTGCTACACTACAAAACCAAACTAGAAAGGAAAGTATTAACGGACAACCCATCTATAAACATACAGAATTCCACATAAAAATAGACGATTGACGAGGAAAGCGATGCTACTAAAATAAACATCCAGCACAATACTTACATAAATCTTCAAACAACATGTGGAAGCACTCCGTCGGTTACGACTATGAGGGTTCCGGTTGATCCGAATCAACGGAACAGCCTGCTCGTGAAATTAACGTGTAAGTGGCTGAGCACTCCACAGACACGTGCACCCTTAACGTAGTTCTCGGGGATATTCAGCGTGACACAGAGAGTGACAAGGCCGGCCCCTTGAAATACAGGTACAACAGAAACAGGAAGTAAGAGTGAGAGAAAGTTGTGGTGTGAAAGAGTACAGCAGGGATCACCACCATCCCTGCCGGAGCCTCGTGGAGCTTTAGGTGTTTCGCTCAATAAACACTCACAACGCCCGGTCTGGGAATCGAAACCGCGATCCTACGACCGCGAGTCCGCTGCCCTAACCACTGGGCCATTGCACCTCCACTTTTCAAACAACATACAATAATAGAAGCAAAAATAAACACCTGACTGAAAACGAGTAAACTTAATGATCAAAATTCAAATTCTTGCGGTCATATTTACAGCTAGCATGTTATCCATCCCGATTATAAAGAAAGAGGAACATAGGCCAACGTCATTGTGGCCTGAAGTTGAGAATGTGAAGGTCTGGAAATGTCGATGATGGGTTTAGGTACTTTACAGTTTGAAACCAACTTCAAAGAATTCACATAAAAATTTGAAAAACCCTTCATATTAAAGGTAAAACAAGGTCATATTCAAAATAAGAAGCCTAAAAGAACAACTGTTCCCTCCACGCACGGACGCATACACGCACGCACACACACACATACACACATACACGCACACACATACACACACACAGCATTATATATTGATCAAGTCTTTATCCTACAGTAGTGATTATGAAAAAAATGGTAATGAGTAAACTGGGCAGATTAGAAGACATTTTCGATTCGGAAAAATAGTGATAAGAAAAACAATGTAAGGGATAAGCGAAAGAGAAAGAGAGAGAAGGAGCGAGCGAGCGAGAGAGAGAGAGAGAGAGAGAGAGAGAGAGAGAGAGAGAGAGAGAGAGAGAGAGAGAGATGGAGGAAGACCTTTATTCTTTAGAAAAACGACGACGCCGTGGTGATCTCATTCTTGCTCACAACATCATAAGCGGAAAGTGTAACCTCTCGAAAGAGCTGTTCTTCACTCCTGCTCCAGAGCGTAGGTTGCGGGGTCACTCCGAAAAGCTCTATCTGCGACGATTTCATCTCAATCGAAGGAGAGGGACTTTCTCCGTCCGGGTTGCGGATCCGTGGAATAAGCTGCCGGACGAGATAGTGAAGATGTCGACGACCGCTCGGTTCAAAGCCTCTCTTGACCAGAAATGGCCTGAACTCTTTGCATGAACACCTTCCCTGTACATAACTCCATGTCCCCCTAGATGGCCTTGCTTTTTGCTTTTTAAGCCAAAAAATTAACTTAACTTAACTTAACTTAACTAACACCCCCCCACACACACAGAAAGAAAGACAGCAGAAAAAGATGTATTGGAAGTAAGAGAATGATTGAAAGAAATGACAACCCACGATTGTATCACAAACAAATAAATTGAGAGAATCATGCATATACGAGTAAAGAAGAGATAAGAACGTGGAGAAACTAAAAACAAACAATAATAAAGAAAAGAACAATAAAAAAACGCTGAGGAAAGCGCTACTATTAATGTTATTCAACAGGTAATGGCAAAGTCAGATTGCAACTGATGATGGTGCCAGCTGTTGCGAAGTATATTTGCTTTATAAATACATCATACATACATACATACATACATACATACATACATACATACATACATACATATAAGCACACACATAAACACAAATATGTGTAGGCATATTTGAATGTATGTGCGTACGTGCGTGTATATATAAGGTATGTATGTATAGTATACCCATATATATATATATATATATATTATATATATATATATGTATTTATATAGGTATATATTACTCTTTTACTCTTTTACTCTTTTACTTGTTTCAGCCATCCGGCTGAGGCCATGCTGGGGCACCGCCCTTGTTGCTACCCTCTCTAAGTCCAGTTTGCCGTGGCTGGCCACTGATCTAAGAGAGAGTTTGTAGCTGCTGCCCTTAGGTTACCTTCGTACCTTGCAGTGGGTTCATCTGGGATCCCGGAAAGCAGCTTGTCTAGATGTTTTTTGAAAATGTCCACATCCGCATCATGTAGATCTCTTAGTTTTCTTGGCAGTTTGTTGAACAGCTGAGGGCCCCTGAACCCCAGGCTATTACAGTATCTGCTCCTTACCTGGATGTGGAAGACGGGACCTTTGGCACCACACAGTGACGATCTGTACGGGGATTGGAACAGCTCTCAATTCCAAAATTTGGTGCTAGTCCCTCCAGGATTTTCCATATGTATATCACTGCATATCTCTCTCGTCTTCGTTCCAAGGAGTACAAATTGAGTTCCCTAAGCCTCTCCCAATAGTTCTTTTCTTTCATGGTGGAAATCCTCTTGGTGAAATGTCTTTGGATTGTCTCAAGCTCTGTGGTTAGTTTGACACTATGCGGTGACCACAGTTGGGAGCAGTAGTCTAGGCAGCTTAGGACAAATGTCCTCCATAGTGTCAACATGGTCTCGCAGTCTCTTGTCCGGAATGTCCTCAGGATCCAGCCAGTGAGTCGTCTGCACATTGTCGCCACCTTCGCGATGTGTGAAGAAAAAGATGCATCGTCACTCATGTCTATCCCCAGGTCCCGTATTGATTTCGATACTGGGATTTCGATCCCTCCTGGACCAGTATAGTTGTGTTGTAATGTATATGTGTTACAGCTTGATATTGTAAGGCTTGAAATTTACCAGCATTAAATTGCATGTTGTTGTCTTCAGCCCATTTGTATATGGCATCCAGATCTTGTTGTAAAAGGTCAGCATCAGCTGGGTTTTTGATTGCCTGTGCTACCTTTGTGTCATCAGCATAGCTAGTGAGGGATGTTGTTTGTGCTACCAAGGGCATGTCAGAGAGCGCCACCAAAAACAGCAAGGGTCCCAAGACTGTGCCCTGTGGCACCCCGCTTGCTATTGGTGTCTTTCCCGAGAGGGCTCCATTGGCTGCAACCATCTGGCTTCTGTCCTTCAGGAAGTCATGTATCCACTCACCTACTTTTCCTGTTATGCCGAGTCTGAGTAATTTGTGACATATCACTCCGTGGTCGACTTTGTCAAAGGCCCTCGCAAAGTCGAGATATACCACATCCACCTGTGAGCGATCCAGTAGTTGTTTCAGTACCCAGTCGTAGTGCTGTAACAGCTGCGTAAGGCAGCTTCTTCCTGGGCGAAAGCCATGCTGTGTGTCAGTGAGACGGTTAGTTTCTTCGAGGAACGTGATCAGTTTTTTTCTGATGATTCGTTCCATGACCTTACTTATGTGTGACGTCAGGGAGACTGGCCTGTAGTTTTTGGCCTCTGCTCTACTCCCTCCTTTGTGGATAGGGCATATGGTGCCTTCTTTTAGCGCCCTGGCAGTTTACCGTTAGCCAAGGAACCACTGAAGAGCATCTTCAGTGGTCCCGCTAGGGCATGCCTGCATGTTTTTAGGAGGACTGCTGGGAATCCATCTGGTCCAGCAGCTGAGTTTATATACATATATATATGTATATATATATAATATATATACACATACATACATACATATATATGTATATATATATACATACATACATATATATGTATATGTATATATATGTATATATACATATATATGTATATATATATGTATATATATATGCATACATACATATATATATATATATACATATATATGTATATACATATGTGTGTATATATATATTCATATATATGTATACATATATACATACATACATATATATGTATATATATATATATACATACATACACATACAATGTATACATACATTTGCATAAACATCTATTCACACACATCCATATACACCCCCGCATACGCATATAGGCATATGTATACCTAAATGAATATTCACACACATAATTTATTATAGAAGTTCTTGGATATACAAGAACAACAAAAGTCAAGCGAACAAAGGACTCATCAAAAATATATACTAACATATATATATATATGCAAGCGTAGTAATTGATATATATTATGTAAATATACACACTTGTATGTATGCATGAATAACAGGCACATAATGTATAAATATGAATACAACTATGTATGTGTATGTGTATGTATATATATATATATATATATATATATATATATATATATATATATTATATATATATATGTCTATATATATATATATGTGTGTATATATATATATATATGGGCGCAGGAGTGGCTGTATGGTAAGTAGCTTGTTTACCAACCACATGGTTCCGGGTTCAGTCCCACTGCGTGACACCTTGGGCAAGTGTCTTCTACTATAGCCTCGGGGCGACCAAAGCAATGTGAGTGGATTTGGTAGACGGAAACTGAAAGAAGCCTGTCGTATATATGTGTGTATATATATATATATATTATATATAATATATATATATATATGCGTGTGTGTGTTTGTGTGTCTGTGTTTGTCCCCCTTGCATTGCTTGACAACCGACGCTGGTGTGTTTATGTCCCCGTTACTTAGCGGTTCGGCAAAAGAGACCGATAGAATAAGTACTAGGCTTACAAAAGAACAAGTCCCGGGGTCGATTTGCTCGACTAAAGGCGGTGCTCCAGCATGGCCGCAGTCAAATGACTGAAACAAGTAAAAGAGTATGTATATATATATATATATATATATATATATATATTATATATATATATATAATATATATATATATATATATATGTATGTGTATGTGTGTGTGTATACATACATATGTTGTTGATGATGATGATGATGATGATGAAAAGCCATTCAAAACTCGTAATGGTCTCCTTCGCTGCTGCGTAATAAAGAGCACTTTCCGAAGAAATTTGCAATTGATCAAATATTACTAGACGGACATGCAACCGTGAGCAGCAAGCAGAAGGTAGCGGCAACGGCAGCGGACCCACACATCACGTAGAGCGGACACCGCTAAAGATATGTTTCGCCGCTCCGACACTCCTTACTACCGATCACACAAGGCAAACCATATGATGATGCATGTAGAGCTCTACGGCCCAACTATGCACGCACTTACTGGAAAATATAGCTGCAAGTGCAAAAATAAAAACAAAAACAAGAACTAAATAATTCAAACGTATCTGATGTACGTGGACCAAGTTGACAACAGCACTAACACTCCGTCGGTTACGACGACGAGGGTTCCGGTTGATCCGAATCAACGGAACAGCCTGCTCGTGAAATTAACGTGTAAGTGGCCGAGCACTCCACAGACACGTGTACCCTTAACGTAGTTCTCGGGGATATTCAGCGTGACACAGAGAGTGATAAGGCTGGCCCCTTGAAATACAGGTACAACAGAAACAGGAAGTAAGAGTGAGAGAAAGTTGTGGTGAAAGAGTACAGCAGGGATCGCCACCACTCCCTGCCGGAGCCTCGTGGAGCCTTTAGGTGTTTCCGCTCAATAAACACTCACAACGCCCGGTCTGGGAATCGAAACCGCGATCCTATGACCGCGAGTCCGCTGCCCTAATCACTGGGCCATTGCGCCTCCAGTAATAAGAGGTACGATGTGGCTTGCACTACACCACACTGCCTTAACTGACCACACGTCAAATCACTAAAAACAAAACAAACACCAAAATCATTGACCATTACAAATGGCTGTAGATCAAATATTATATTGTCTTAACCAATCAAGCTTTTATTCAAGGTGACTCCCAACATGACAGGCAGTCTTCATCGTGGGCGATATCTTCAGTGAGAACTCCACCGTCTGCGTTGGTCGTCACATTTTACGGCTTTACCTGCATCTCTATCCCGTTTGTGCATCAAGTACCTGGTCGATATTTCCTGTCCCTGGATTGCAAACGTATACCCTTCAAAGTGGGAGGTAGTAATCCGGCTATTGGTCCATGATAAACTGCTTTGATGATCGATGTTACTATCATCACGGAGCTTTCTACTAACATATCCATGCATAGTCTTCTGCTCACACAGTCTCATCCTATCATCTGATGATCCGTTGTGGTAGAGTCGTGCGACTTCTTTGGGCATATATTCTAGGTTATCAGACAAAGAGTGTTACTCAAGGAGCTGCCTTCCAAGTCTTATGATGTTATTAGCCTCATGCATGCAAACTTGGTCAAGGGATGCACTTCGACACTTGATGGTTAAAAGATGTTGCCGAAGGGATATGATGCGACATTCAAAGGCATTTTGGATCGATGTTAAGCCTCTGCCACCTTGTTTTCGTTTTACATTACTGTTTATGTGGAAATTATGTGTGGTTGTTAGTATTTTACGGGTTTTCACATCAATGGCTCGGATTTCATCAAGCGTCCAATCAAGCAACCCAAATGTTGGCACTGCAAACACATTGTGGGCCACTGTTTTGTTGAATGCAGAGAGTTCTGAGGTTCAAATTTTCTTTATTCAACTGTAATATTCTTTAGTGACACGTGTTTTGTTACGGGTGCCTTTGTAAGATATATTTTCATCAACCCCTAGATACGCGTAATATTCCTCGTCAGATACAAGGGAAACAGTCAAATCATTGATGGAGATGTTACTAGTCTGGTTTATAGTTTTCCTCCTATTCACAACCATATAACAACATTTATCCTGACCAAACTCCAACCCTGCATCCTTTGAGAATGTTATAACTAGGTCAAGGCTCTTTTCATCTCATGCATATTTTTTGCATTACGTTTTAAGTCATCTACAAATAAACAGTGTGTAATTTTAGCATTTCTGTTTCCTTGTGAACCAGTGAGATATCCTTCAGACATCCTTAACATGAATGACAAGGAGTTTACAGAAAGTATAAACAACATCACAGAGAGGCTGTCTTCTTGGAATATGCCTTTGCGATATTGTATTCTATCGGTGATAATAAAGTCACTCTTTGTGTTTAATTTCAAGATGGTGGCCCACGATAAAGTCAGGTCGGCTATGGCTTTGACTATTCTCATTGAAACTTCAGCAAGTTGAAGGGATTCTAACATCCATGAGTGGGGAACAGAGTCAAAGGCTTTCTTGTCGTCTAGCCACTTTGAAACTAGGTTCCTCCTCTGCTCTCACACCTCTGACATCACAGCTTTCTTGATTAACAACTGCTCGGCACATCCCCAGACTCCCTTCTTCCCATCTGCTTGTTCTGCTGTGATAATGTTATTGGTTTCACTATGGTTCTGGAGGAACCCGTGCTGTATATATCTTATACATTAAGTTCTGGCATGCAATTGGTCAGTAGTTTTTTGCCATATGGGTGGTTCTGCATTTGGGGATCAATTTTGTCTCTGCCAGAGTTAACCAGTGTGGTATACTACTGTTCCCAATGAAAGCTTCCTGATACAAATTGATAAGATATGGTCGGTAGAATGCTAGCTTCTTGTACCAATATCCAACAATCAAGTCTCTTCCAGGTGCTTTTCCATCATGGAGTTTCTGGACCACAGTTGCAAGAGTTTCACCATCAATGTTGTATGTCTTAGATGTAACGCAAGAGCAATAACTTTTTCGGATTTCTTCCAACCACAGAGCGTCTTGGTTAAATTTCTTCACTTCGCTCCAGATTTTCTTCCAGAAAGAGTCTATGTCTTCTCATGAAGGAGCTTCGGTGATATTTACTGCTCCTCCTCTCATGTCTCTGTATACTGCTGCCTGGTTGCGGTTAAATTTTTTGCTTATTGTTCTTCTCTCGGTTATTCGCTTTTGATGTCGGAGTTTTCACTGAGAGTTTTTAGCTCCTGTTTGAGGGTAATCAGTTTGCAATGAGTGTCCTTTTTTTGCTGTCTCCAAACATAATTTCTATCTCTTTCTTTACTTTCTGTTGGTGGGGCATATAAGGATTTGCTTATTTGCATGCAATAAGCCTCATTACAGGCTGATGGTCTTCCGTTAATCAGTTATCTTTTTCTCTGTCTTCAAAACCCATGATGGTACTTTCTTTGTTATTTCGGTTTTGTTTACATTTTGAATGTCATTCATATATTGCTTTGCAGTAGTATCCAGAACATATAGACAGGCATTAAGCTGCCAGAATGTGGGTCCATCACACTGTTGTAAATATTCATCACCAATTTCGTTAACAGCTTTTAATACCGTATCTGGTGGTTTTTACTTACGTTGGTAGAGTATACTCTCTCCTCGAGCGAGTTCTTCGAAGCCAAAGTTATTTTTCTCGGAAAAGTTCAGTAAGAGCACATTTCACTGGCATATAATCTTTACTACTACTACTACTACTACTACTACTCTACTACTACTACTACTACTACTACTACTACTACTACACAATAATCGTTGTGGTTGTGCTTGCTATTTACCATAGTCGTAGTAGGGGGACAGTGGTCAGTAACTTGAGCTAGTAATGTTGTTTGGTTGGCACGCACTATGGAATCTGTTGGAATGTCGCTAGCTGCGAAACCACGTGGTGGCCTTACATCATTCACGTTTTCGTTTCTGTTTATAGAGTTGGGAAGAAGGTTAATTTTCGATTTTTTAGTTACGTTACTGTTACTAATCTTCTTTCTACGTTCTACAAATGTTGCTTGTATGTATGTATGTATGTATGTATGTATGTATGTATGTATGTATGTATGTATGTATGTATGTGTGTGTGTGTATATATATTTTTATTGACCGCGTGTGTACCGTTGGCGATTTTTTCCCCTCCGTCTTCCCTTCTTTGGATCTTTCCTTTTCCTATGTTTCTCACGAAGAGCTCCGCTCGAAACGTTAAACCCTCCTTCCTTCCTGAGCGTCCAATAATACTATATTTGTTCCACGTCCTCGCGTTGTTGTGTTTTCTCTTTGTGTTTTCATGTTTAGATTAACTATATATTTTTATAGGTATGTATGTGTTTATATACGAGGTATGTTGAAAAGTTGTGAAATCTTGCATGTATTAATTTCAACTCCTCTTATCTCTTTCCTGATAAACTGACAGCTTTAGAAGTAACTAGGAGCGACTTCTCTTGAAAATGGACAAAACTTGGCATCAAGTGCCTACAGAAAAAGGCTTTAGCCTCCAATGACATTCATACTGACTTAGTTGCAGCATTCGGAGATCTGAAATTTTTAGCTGGTGCAAACACATGGGCAGGTTTCTTTTGTCGAACTGGAGGACACCACTCACCCCGATTGGGTTGCTGTCCCACAGACTTTGACACATTTTCTGTTATTTTGTTCTAAATTAGCTGCATTAATAATGGTTTCTGCAATTAGGGAGGACGGGGATCTTGATTTTCTTGCTTTCGTTCCTTTCTTCCCGTTCAAATTTTTGCATTACCATTTTTCTTCACTTTTATTTCTTATTTTCTTATTGTCCAACGTCCTTTTTTTAAAATATGCATCTAACGCATAAATAGAACGTGAAAGATTGTTTGGAGATACATGGTGAATTTTATAAACATGCCTAATTAAAGTATAAAGCCTGAAACTATTAGTAGCTCTTTTGATGTGTGTGTTAATTTGATATTTATCTCTCACTAGATGGGGTACATTTTTGTTGATTCTACCTACCTACCTACCTACCTACCTACCTACCTACCTACCTACCTACCTACCTACGTAAGTATGTATGTATGTATGTATGTATGTATGTATATATATATATATATATATATATATATATATATATACAAAATAAGAAAATGGAGGAATATATTTTAATCAATCATGAACTACTAGATAATACCAATTCATATAATTTATTAACTAATTATATAGGAACATCCAAATCAAACATAATAATACAGAGTAAAACAGTACACATCAATGAGTAATATAATACCATAAGTACAATACGTATAAATAAATATAAATAAATATAAATATAAAATGGATCTTACAGCTGTTTCAGCCATGTAGATAAGAGTATCTCATTATGTTCATATTAGCCAGGTGTATTAAGGTAATATGTGATTATAAATGAGATATTTATATATATATCCCAAGGCCTCTTCAGATATATATATATATATATATATATATATAAATATATATAGTAAGATGATTACCACTACACAAATCATGCATAGTGTGTGTGTGTGTGCGTGTGCGTGCGTGTGTGTGTATGTGTGTGTGCGTGTGTGAGCATGCATGTATCACTACCCTTATGAATAGAATGCCACAAAATGAGCTCAAAGAATCTCTCTCTCTCTTTTACTCTTTTACTTGTTTCAGTCATTTGACTGCGACCATGCTGGAGCACTGCCTTTAGTCGAGCAAATCGACCTCGGGACTTATTCTTTGTAAGCCCAGTACTTATTCTATCGGTCTCTTTTGCCGAACTGCTAAGTGACGGGGACATAAACACACCAGCATTGGTTGTCAAGCAATGCTAGGGGGACAAACACAGACACACAAACACACACACATATACACACATATATATATACATATATACGACAGGTTTCTTTCAGTTTCCGTCTACCAAATCCACTCACAAGGCATTGGTCGGCCCGGGACTATAGCAGAAGACACTTGCCCAAGGTACCACGCAGTGGGACCGAACCCGGAACCATGTGGTTGGTTAGCAAGCTACTTACCACACAGCCACTCCTGCGCCTATGTATGTTTTATGAATCGCAAAATGCAAACCAAATATCAACGTACAAAATCGACAAAAGTATAAAGAATGAGTTGCAAAGGTATTCGTAGAATACAAATTACAAGGAATTAACTGTCCAGTGTCTGTAAATGCGGCAATGACGATCTTATCTATCATAATATCATTTCCATCATCCTCTGCTGCTGACAGCAAACGGCAGCAATAACGCGCCACTCTCATCAATTGATTCAGAAGATGAGGCTGAAGTGTACGATCATCAATATATATATATATATATACTCTTTTTTTTTTACTCTTTTACTTCTTTCAGTCATTTGACTGCGGCCATGCTGGAGCACCGCCTTCAATCGAGCAACTCGACCCCGTGACTTATTCTTTTGTAAGCCCAGTACTTATTCTATCGGTCTCTTTTGCCAAACCGCTAAGTAACGGGGACATAAACACACCAGCATCGGTTGTCAAGCAATGCTAGGGAGACAAACACAGACGCACAAACACATACACACACATACATATATATATATATATATATATATATATATACATACGACGGGCTTCTTTCAGTTTCTGTCTACCAAATCCACTCACAAGGCTTTGGTCGGCCCGAGGCTATAGTAGAAGACACTTGCCCAAGGTGCCACGCAGTGGGACTGAACCCGGAACCATGTGGTTGGTAAGCAAACTTCTTACCACACAGCCACTCCTGCGCCTATATATATATATATATATATACTCTTTCGCCGCAACTTTCTCTCACTCTTTCTTCTGTTGGCCTGCTCGCTTAGCCAGCGGGGTGGCGTCATTTGAAGGCTGAAACAATGCGAAGCGCATTGTGAACAGCGATATGTAGCAACATCTGATAGCCTGGTCGGTCACGTGATCACGTGATATTTATATATATATATAAATATTTGTGTGTTTATAGACGTGTGTATATATGCGTGGATATATATGTATGAATATATGCATATGTGTATCTATCTACATATATATATGTGTGTTTGTGTGTGTGTATATATTTACATACACACACTCATACACTCACATATATGTATATATACATACACAAGCCATGCTAAATTATATCAAAAGCATAAGGAGCGTTCACAGTCACTATAATAATTTTGATACTCAAGGAAGAATGGAAAGAGTAAAACGTATTACGTTTCAGACACAGTCTTTCGTCATGTACAAAAAAAACCCCCCAAAAACGCAGAAGAACAGGAAAGTGAAAAAGCGACGAGAGGAGATAAAGAAAGAAGACAACGAGGACAAAACGACAAAAACAAAAAAGCAAAACAGTAAGCCAAAAACTAGTGGGATTGGTTCATTCGTTTGACTAGAGTGACCGGAAATGCAAGAGGTGGTTGCGGTTTTAATTGCAAGAGAATGAATACAGGATTGTCTGCTGGTGTGTATGTGTCCGCATTTATGTATATGTAGCCTGCCTATCTATGTGTATGTCTTTCTTTTTTCTTTTTTCTTTTCTTTTATTTCTTTTCCTTTTTTCTTTTTTTTCTTTTTTCCCTTTTACGATCCCTTTTGATCGAAAACCAAACCCCCTTTTTTTTATCCCCAAAAAGAAAAGCTCTACCTTGTAAGTTGTCCCATCTGTGTGCAGCCCTGTGTGGCTAATAAAGAAGCTTATCTACCTATCTAAACACACATGTCTGTGCTCAGGCCACTCGGCTTCCTTAAATGTTCACTTCTAACTCAACGAAACTACAACTGACAAACTATTTACACTAGTTTTTGCTCACAGACACACGCGCTCACACACACGCCCACACGCGCGCGCGTTTTATTAAACTAATACTACTTCTGTTGCACACACACATATGATGGACTCTCCCGTCGAAGACGACGTATGAGCGTTCAGCTTTTGCCGAACGATCTCCACAAATAATTTATTTATAATCTTTTCTACTCTAGGCACAAGGCTCGAAATTTTTGGGGGAGGGGGCCAGTCGATTAGATCGACCCAGTATGCAACTGGTACTTAATTTATCGACCCCGAAAGAATGAAAGGCAAAGTCGACCTCGGCCGAATTTGAATTCAGAACGTAAAGTCAGACGAAATACCTATTTCTTTACTACCCACAAGGGGCCAAACACAGAGAGGACAAACAAGGACAGACAAAAGGATTAAGTCGACTACATCGATCCCAGTGCGTAACTGGTACTTAATTTATCGACCCCGAAAGGATGAAAGGCAAAGTCGATCTCGGCGGAATTTGAACTCAGAACGTAAAGGCAGACGAAATACCTATTTCTTTACTACCCACAAGGGGCCAAACACAGAGAAGACAAACAAGGACAGACAAACGGATTAAGTCGATTACATCGACCCCAGTGCGTAACTGGTACTTAATTTATCGACCCGCGAAAGGATGAAAGGCAAAGTTGACCTCGGCGGTATTTTAACTCAGAACGTAAAGACAGACGAAATACCTATTTCTTTACTACCCACAAGGGGCCAAACACAGAGGGGACAAAACAAGGACAGACAAAGGGATTAAGTCGATCACATCGACCCCAGTGCGTAACTGGTACTTAATTTATCGATCCCGAAAGAATGAAAGGCAAAGTCGACCTCGGCCGAATTTGAATTCAGAACGTAAAGTCAGACGAAATACCTATTTCTTTACTACCCACAAGGGGCCAAACACAGAGAGAACAAACAAGGACAGACAAAAGGATTACGTCGATTATATCGACCCTAGTGCGTAACTGGTACTTAATTCATCGACCCCGAAAGGATGAAAGGCAAAGTCGACCTTGGCGGAATTTGAACTCAGAACGTAAAGACAGACGAAATACCTATTTCTTTACTACCCACAAGGGGCTAAACACAGAGGGGACAAACAAGGACAGACAAAAGGATTAAGTCGATTACATCGATCCCAGTGCGTAACTGGTACTTAATTTATCGACCCCGAAAGGATGAAAGGCAAAGTCGACCTCGGCGGAATTTGAACTCAGAACGTAAAGACAGACGAAATACCTATTTCTTTACTACCCACAAGGGGCTAAACACAGAGGGGACAAACAAGGACAGACAAAAGGATTAAGTCGATTACATCGATCCCAGTGCGTAACTGGTACTTAATTTATCGACCCCGAAAGGATGAAAGGTAAAGTCGACCTCGGCGGAATTTGAACTCAGAACGTAACGGCAGGCGAAATACCACTAAGTATTTCTCCCGGCGTGCTAACGTTTCTGCCAGTTGGCCGCCTTATGATTTGTTGATAATGATCAAATGTTCGTCTCGCACATTAGCTCATTCTCTCTATCAAATGGACGTTGTCTGAACAGGGGCAAGGTGTGCCACGTGTTAGGTGTCGAAGTGATCGCTGGGCAACGTGAGATGACGTGTTTTGCTCAAGAACACGACGTACCACCCGTTCCAGTAATTGAAACTACGATCTCATGATCATAAGTCCAACACCCTACCTACTAGGCCATGCGTCCTGATATAAGCCATCTGCCTATATATACAGTTTAAGTCGTATGGTATACACCTGGTGGTTTGCCGGTAAAATACGTTTATTTGCTTTGTGTTCGTTGGGTGTGTAATTAACGTAATAACTATTTTCGCTGTACTCGATAAGAATGAAGCTGTATGCCTTAATTTGGCATTTCTATGTACAAAGGCTGAGAAGAAAAAATGCAGAAATAAGTTGTGCGAAATAGAGTTTATTTTAATGAGACTCCTCTTGAAATGACCTGAGGAGACACATCTACATTGAGGGATACACCTAGATGCTAGATGGGTCGAAACGATTGAAGTGATCAATAAAGATTCTCGTATCTTCCATCTCCCGTCTCTCTCATTATATATATATTATATATAAGCCACTACACACATTTGTTTTCTCTCCTTGTTTCTCACCTTGTTTTTTTTTTCTGTGTCCCTTTCTGTAGAAGAGCGTAGGCTCGAAACGTAAAAGACTTTTTCAATGCCTGAGCGTTATACTAACATATCTGTTTGTTTTGCACACTACCTGTCTTCGTCTTTTGTTTTTTTCGTAAACTCTCCTATATATATATATATATATATATATATATATGTATTATGTATAAACTGATTTAGCAATTATATAAATCATATATATATATATATTATATATATATATATATATATATATATATATATGACCATTAATTAGGTTTAAGGACAAGCTGAAAGTAACCCTGAGCAGTTATAGCCTATAATACCTTTGGGCAAACAGTCTTAAAGCAAACATAATGGAGATCGTCGTGTCAAAAATATACGAGAGACTTTGTTTTAACCAGCATGAACAGGCGAAAGGGTGCAAGGCAAAGGGGAAAAGCGACTGCAAATATACCGCTTGCATTGACTCGTAATCCTTATACTTGCAAAATCTGCGGGCTTTGCAAATCATTGGCGGGAGTCAAACGTCACATTCGACATAAGTATTATGACTGATAAAGAAAGTGTACGTTGTCGGGTCCTCACAGGTCAAAACCAAGGGGAGGGTCTATCATATCTATCTATCTATCTATCTATCTATCTATCTATCTATCTATCTATCTATCTATCTATCTATCTATCCTGTGATAACGATCCCTATTGATCACATTTTTTTCCTTCCCCCCTTTTTTCCCCTCCCCCCTTAAATTTTTTTTTTATCCCTCCCTTTTTTTGTCCTCTTTCTTTCTATTTACGATCCCTTTTGATCGAAAACCAAACCTTCTTTTACCCCCAAAAGAAAAGCTCTACCTTGTAATTTTGTCCTGTCTGTGTGCAGCCCTGTGTGGCTAATAAAGAAACATATCTATCTATCTATCTATCTATCTATCTATCTATCTATCTATCTATCTATCTATCTATCTATCTATCTATCTATCTATCTTTATACGTACGCAGAAGGATTGGACAAAATGTAAACGCTCTGTTAAATAGAAGCTTTGTTATCTAATACGGATTGATGTCAAAACGATTGGTGATTGGTTTCCATATTCATAGAAATATGCCAGGCAATCATAACGATATCAATATTTGATCGATATTTTATTTTGTCAACTCTTGAAGGAAAGCAAAGACAAAATCGGTTTCAGTTAGATTCGAACTCAAAACGAAACTGTCATATGATTGATAAGGATTTCCTTTATTGACACAACAATATGTACGTATACATATATGGGTATGTGTGTGTGTGTGTGTGTGGTGTGTATAAAGAACTGCGACATTGCAGCACCAAACCCGGGACAGAATTACCCTTCTAGCCGCCTGCTGAGATCAGGCGGGCCTGTCGCATAACAGCCAACAACCAGCACCAGCGAGCCTGCGGTCGACGTAGATAAACCTTTCCTTGGTGGGAAGGAGTCAAGCCATGAAAATCACACAACTCCACCTACAACCCACACGCACACACACACACACAAGCAAACAAATACATGTACACACACACAACACACACGCACACACACACACACATTTTTGCTTTAGTGCAACCGGAGCTGATAAGCAGACGACCTTCTGCACCGCCAACACCAATGCCTGCGCAAGCAACCCTTTCTCCTACTTCACCCATTATCTTCTATTTTTCTCCCTTCATATTCTTACACTTCCTGCATATATACATACATACATACATACATACATACATACATACATACATACATACATATGATGTACACACAGACGACACACACACACACGAATGTATGTACTGGAAGTGTATATATATATATATATATATTCTTTAACAATTACTACGGTCCTTCATGTTTTCATGTGTTACCACGTTCGTGTTGTGCGCAGGTTTATATAACCTGGTCTAGTTCACCTTTTGTTGAGTAAGATATATGACTTGTGAGTCACTAACTCCACCTCAAAAACACGTCTCTCTCCTTCTGTCTGTCTGTCTGTCTGTCTGTCTCTGTATCTCTCTCTCGTTATTTTTCTTATCTCTCTCTCTCTCTCTCTCTCTCTCTCTCTCTCGTCTCATTGTCTTTTTTTTTATTTCCTTGCACTCATTCTTTACATATGTCTCCTCTCACCTCTCTCCTTTCATTTCTTCTCCCTCCCTCTCACTCGCCATTCGCCTCTGTTTTTTCTTAATCTCTTCTTCCTCATTCAGCGCATGTTGCTCCGTTTTATTTCCTTCTTTTTTCTTTCTTTCTTTCTTTCTTTCTTTCTTTCTTGCTTTCTTTCGTTTACTTTATTCTTTTTCTTCTTTTTAACAGAGTATTTCTTCTTTGGTCCTTCTCCCCTCTTCCTCCTCTTCCACCTCCTCCTTCTCCTCCTTCTCCTCTTTCTCCTCTTCCTTCTCCTTCTTCTCCTTCTTCTTCTTCTTTACCTCCCCAACTACTACTACTACTACTACTACTACTACTACTACCACACCACCACCACCACCACCACCACCACCACCACCACCACCACTACTACTACTACTACTACTACTACTACTACTACTACATGGTGGTGGTGATATGAAGGAAGGAGGAGGAAAAGGTGGAGAAGGACGAGTTGGATCATCATCATCATCATCATCATCATCATCATCATCATCGTCATCATCTACTTCTTCAACCTGTTCTCTTTCTCTGTTGTTTTTTCCCTTCTTCTTTATAAGTCTTCTTTCACTTTTCTTTTTTTTTTCGGGCCTCTTCCAACTTGTGTTCACCCCTATTAACACACCACACACCACTCTCTCCTTCATGATTCCTTCGTATCAATCTTTTTCTCCATCTCTTCAACTCTCCATACAATCCTAATAAAAAAACTCGATTAAAGTCTTTTAAACTCTCTTTTTTTTCTTTCGAAGTTTCTTCCTCGAAATTTCTCAACACTCATCTCCGCATATCTCTCATTGATTTTTTTCCCTTTTATTTTTTGTCTTACTTCTGTTCCCCCTAGATTGTTTTGCGACGGTAACATCTCTTCTCTGACTATGCACACAAGTCTTTCTGAAACATTATCTGTCTATCTATCTATCTATCTATCTATCTATCTATCTATCTATCTATCTATCTATCTATCTATCTATCTATCTATCTATCTATCTATCTATCTATCTATCTATCTATCTATCTATCTATCTGTCTATCTACCTGTCTGTCTATCTATCTATCTATCTATCTATCTATCTATCTATCTATCTATCTATCTATCTATCTATCTATCTATTTATCTATTTTTTTGTTTTTTGTTTTTTTCATCCCCCAAAAGAAAAGCTCTACCTTGTAACTTGTCCCATCGGTGTGCAGCCCTGTGTGGCCAATAAAGAAATTTATCTATTTATCTACTGTTCTGTCTATCTATCTATCTATCTATCTATCTATCTATCTATCTATCTATCTATCTATCTATCTATCTATCTATCTATCTACCTGTCTGTCTGTCTGTTAATCATTTAATCAAGTTGTCTTTGTGTGTCTGTCTATCTTTCTATCTATCAACCTTGAAGTATCTACGTTTCATTCTTTCCTTTATTTTCTCTTTCTCTCTTTTTTTTTTCTCTCTCTCTCTCTCTCTTTCTCTCTGTTTATTGATCACCATTCGCCGCAACAGAACTTTGAAAAAGAGAGGAAAGAGTCCGCTCTCTCTCTCTCTCTCTCTCTGCTTATTGATTTCCATTCGCCGCAGCAGAACTTTGAAAGAGAGAGGAGAGAGAAAGAGAAAGAGAGAGAGGAGAGGAGAGAGGCGAGAGAGAGAGAGAGAGAGATAAAGAGAAAAAAGAGAAAGTGTACGTGTGTATGTGTGTGTATGCGCGCAGAGGGAGAAACAGAAAGAGCAAGAGCGAGAGAGAGAGCGGGAGAGAGAGAGAGAGGAGAAAAAGTGAAAGGGAGATGTTGACAGTGACAGTTTCGGTAAGAGTGGGAGAAATGGATATCGTTGGTGTTGGTGTTGGCAGTAGTAGTGTTGGTGGTGATGGTGATGGTGGTGGTGGTATTAGAGGAGGTTGTGGTTTGGGGCTGGCGATTCGTGTGACTTTTTTTTTTTTTTTTACCTTCTAGACAACGACAGGTAGAGTAAAGTATTTCCAGGTAAAGCAGGCTGCCTGCTTGCCAAGTCACACTGAACCAGACAACGAATACAAGACGAACGGGTAAGCTTGAAGTAACAGGTTATCTTTCCCTCTGTAACTCTTTAGTTAAGTCTTCCTATCTTCACTCGTTCTCTTTGTCCTCTGATGGATAGATCGGTTTCGGCTTTTTTTTTTTTTTACACGCTTTTTCTTCTCTCTCTCTCTCTTGTTACTTCTCAACTCTCGCTCTTTTAACATTTATACATTTCACTTCCACTTACTACGGTTCTCATAAGCATACACGCACACATACATACGTACCTACATACTTGTAAGTAATATATATATATATATATATATATATATATATTCTTACAAGTATCTATATATATATACATACATATATACATACATACATGTATAATATATATATATATATATATATATTCT
>NW_021823812.1:10000-17500 GCF_006345805.1 Octopus sinensis | reverse complement strand
ATGTTTGATTTTTATCTCTCTCGGTTCATGTCCTCAAATTGCACTCTCCTCAGATTGACAACCAAACACTCTGAAATGTTCGTATTGGAGCTTTCGGCGCGAACGCCAAGCAGTACGGCATGTTCTTTCCAAATTTCTGGGAGAGTGAATAGTGTCATGCTGGTGTTTATTTTTTTCTCACAGACGGTACCCAACAGACCCTACTATACTGTGTAGTCGACAAAATCAAAAGCAAACAATGCGCTGGCGCAAACTTAAAGATATAAAATGACAACACTTTACCTATCGCATCCTATATATATATATATATATATATATATATATATATATATATAGATATATATATATATATATACATGCAAAACGAGATACATATAGTCACTGATGATCAAAGGCGTGGAAAGAAAGGAGTATAGGGATGAATCGAACTTCAGGAAATAAAGCTAATGCTGTAGAAACCTTGTGACATTATGGCTTGATTAAAAACAGTCATTCGATTCCATCCGCAACACAGTTTAAGATTTCATTACAGCTGGTAACAGTATCTGCTGTTTTAGTTGCCGCTGTTGAAGATCTCAAGAATACCTAGGCTACAATTTTCACACTTGTAGCTAAAAGTGAAAAATGCAAGGTAACACACTGTCAGTGCTTTCTGTTTATTTTGGGTCTAAATCCACTGTCGTTCTTTTTCCGAAAATTCATTGGTCGTGTCCCAGAGTCTATAACAGTAAGAGAGAGTGACATAATTTCTTTATGGGTGATCTAAAGATCTTCATTGAAATATTTACAATGCTGAGTATTAACTGGATTAAGTTACATTTGTTGCCAAAAGAGTGGTGGAGTTTGAACAAATGAAATGTTCATATTTAACAACTGGGCATTGAAATACTATTCCCAAACCCCAAATAATTTGAATCAGTAGTCTATCTTTCCTGTTCACTGGGCGAGGGCTATAAATATCAAATAAAGACAGAGTAACCTAAGAATAATATACCAGATTGAAAATGATATGAACGGTGAGAACTTTCCTCCTGTAACAAAACAATATCTCACAATGCAATATTGCAACAGTGAGCTATCGATATGTGGGATACTTGACTGGACTATACAGGAAATCCACTCCATATACTGAAAAATCCTCAAGATTCTGATTTCAACAACTAAGCTTCCATAGAAACAATGATATTGACCGACTCTATCTCAGAAGAAAAGAGGGAAGAAGATGCTTAAGATCAGTTCAGACAGCCTTCGAGTGCCGCATTATATCACTCAATATCTGTTAAATAACGGCATCGGAAATACATACATAGACCAGATGCTCAAAAATGAATTAAATAACATTCTGCGGGCCAACAGTAAACTCCTCCAGAAGCAATCATTTTCTAATGTCTCAACCGCAATCCCACACGAAGCCAGAAGAGCAAAGCTTACATATCTCAGTAAAGACCTAGAAGAGAAACCGTCTACATACCACAAAAGGGTTATACATGGATCTTGATGATGATAATAACATGATATCTAGCCTCTCTTGGAACTGTAACCATCAATCTCGAAAGTTACTCTTTTGCAATCCAAGAGCAGGAGACAACTATGTGATACCGAATGGACAAGCAAGAGAGAGCAACCTTTAAAATCCCCAGAAGTTGATTATGTCACTCTGCTGTGGATGACATAACATGTATTATCAGCAGCAGCTGTTTCAAAGTATCATCGAGGTATTAACTCCCAATGCTGTATGATGTTGATGCTAAACCAATATACAACGCTATCCGCAGAGAAAAAGATTGCCCTGGGATAAATATAAGCACCGCTTCTATTAAGGAAGACACACTTATCAGAACAAGGAATATTGGCAGAACATTTCCATCAAAACTGCTATCAAGTGCAAAAATAACGAACCTCACATAATTACTTGGGACGGAGGAAAATGTCATATACAGTCATAGATGCTAGTTACCCTGCACGTGAATATCTCTTCCAAAAATCAACCAGAAGAGTGATATTTAGGGAAAAGTACTTCGAAATCAGCGCCTTCTCTACACTGGTTATAAATTCAAATTTATACCAATAGTTACTGGAGCACTGATTATGTTAGTAAATGTCTAAGTCATAATCAAGAACGGCTAGAATTTTCAAGCAAAGAAGAGACCAGGAAGCACGCACTTTACGAATATAGAGCGGTATATAGAACAGTAAAAATATGCAAGATTTTTCTAAAGTTCAACATGGAAGAATTCGTTGTTGTTATCCGAATTCCAGCGATGGAACTTCTGTTTCTTTGTTAGAAACCAGCTTCTTTCAACAAAGAATTCTCATAAATAAAAACAAAGCAAAATATACATATTCATTAGGCACAGTGTTTACTCTGTGGTAAAAAGCTTGCTTCCCAATTACAAGGTTCCGAGTTCAGTCCCACTGCATGGCACCTCGGGCAAGTGTCTTCTCCTCTAGTCTCGCGCCGACAAAAGCCTTGTGAGTGGGTTTGGTAGACGGAAACTGAAAGAAGCCCATCGTATGTATGTATATATGTGCGTGTGTCCCTGTGTTTGTGTTTGTCCCTCACCGACTCTTGACAACCGGTGTTGGTGTGTTTACGTTCCCGTAACTTAGTCTTTCGGCAAAAGAGACCGATAGTATAAGTAGTAAGCTTTAAAAATGATAAGTTCTGGGATTAATTTGCTGGACTAAAACCCTTCAAGGCGATGCTCCAACATGGCCGCAGTCTGATAACTGAAACAAGTAAAAGATAAAAGATATAAAGACATACATACATACATACATACATACACAAAGTCACACATTTATAAGAACAGGAGCCAGAAGGTTAAATCAACCTTATTACTTTGTTGATAATAATTTTACTGACAAAGTAACGATAATAATGATTTCTTTCATTGGCACAAGGCCACAAATTTACAGTGAAGGTAAACAGAAGAAAAGATCAGCTCCCGGTACATCAGAGAATCTAAAACTATGACAGAGAACAGTGAAACACAGCGTCAACATTGGTTGGATTTTAATTCAACAAGTAATAGCGAGAGGGGGACAGTCGACTACATCGACCCCAGTACGCAACCGGTACTTAATTTATCGACGCCGAAAGTATGAGAGGTAAAGTCGACCTCGGTAGAATTTGAACTCAGAACGTATAGTAGTGGACGAAATACCGCAAAGCATTTCACCCGGCGTGCTAACCATTCTGCCAGCACACCGCAATAATAATAATAATAATAATAATAATAATAATAATAATAATAACAATAATAATAATAATAATAATAATAATAATAATAATAATAATAATAATAATAATAATAGAAAGAAATAAGAGCGAGCTTGAGGAAATGGAGAGAGAAAAACCGGGGAAGAGATGACAATTAAGGAACTGCACCCAAAAAGCGATATTGATAGACTGTATGTGCCTAGGCACACGGGAGGAAGAGCCCTCATAGGATGCAAGATCTGTGTTGCCAACGAGAACTGTCTGGGATGGTACATCAAACATCTAGCTGCTGTTAGAAATAATAACACGATACCTACCGAAAATGTGACGCACCCAAAAACATTTAAGAAACAAAATGAAGAACAACGAATAAACAACTGGAAATGAAAGTAATGTAAGGGCAATACCTCAGAGAAATCGAAGGGAAAGACAAGGCCAACAGCTTGAGGTGGCTAAGAAAAAGTGATCTGAAAGGATGCACTGCGCCCAGGAACAAGCTCTAAGAATTAATTACACTAAGTTCCAAAGAGATAAGAGCAATGAGTTGCGACTTTGTAGAATGTGTGGCAGCAAAAACGAGACAATCCTACATATTGTGAGTGAGTGCAGAAAGCTGGCCCCAAAATAAGCACGATGACTGGCTAAGTTTGTTCACTGGAGACTAAGTAAAAAGTACTGACTGAACAGAGCACGGAAATGGTACAAACATGAACCAAATGGCGTCACTGAGACCAAGGAATATAAGATCCTGTGGGATTATATAAGGCGGCGAGCTGGCAGAACCGTTAGCACGCCGGGAGAAATACGTAGCCGTATTTCGTCTGCCGCTACGTTCTGAGTTCAAATTCCGCCGAGGTCGACTTTGCCTTTCATCCTTTCGGGGTCGGTTAAATAAGTACCAGTTCCGCACTGGGGTCGATATAATCGTCTTAATCCGTTTGTCTGTCCTTGTTTGTCCCCTCTGTGTTTAGCCCCTTGTGGGTAGTAAAGAAATAGGGATTATATAATCCAATATGACTTCCTAATCGACGCTCGGAGATCAGACATTGCTGTGGTAGATAAACTAAAATAATGTAGGAATGGAATTAGGGATTGAAAAGTGCGCTGTATTGTTAATAAAACGAGGAAGATTTGAAGGAAGCCATGGAATTGAAATTCCAACTAGGCAAACGATGAAATCAGCTGAGAAAAGACAGTGGTATAAGTATTTGGGAAAACTGAAGGCAGACGAAATAAAACACGAGGAAATGAAGTAAATTACAAGTAGGTAGTATATACAAGTAAGGAGTATATAAGGAGAGAAAAGAAAATATAACAATTAAGGCTGAATTTAAAAAGTGTTATTGAAGCAATGATATCAGGAACAGTGTCACTTACCAGGTATGGAGCTGGAAATGTGGATTAAACAAAAAGCGAAATGCAGAAGCTTGACTGAAAAACTAGAAAGATGTTGACTAAATATGGAGCCTAACACTGAAAAGCTGACACCGGTTGTACATGAAGAGAGACCAGGAAGGAAGAGGCTTAATTGCTGTGGAAGACTGTGTGCAGATGGAACGAAATAGCTTACTTGGTTATTTGTAGAACATCACAGAAAAGTCACTGAAGGCAGTGAATAAGACTGGAAAATGAGAAAGGGACAAGAATGAAATTCAAAACGAACACGTTGAAAAGTAACCTTTCCATACACGATATTGGAAACCCACTGAGTATGCGTGTGGAACAAAATCCTGGACTTGGTTGAAAAAGGGCGATTTTAAAAAAGAAACAGAAAGCCTTACTGTAGCAGCTTAAGATCAAGCGCTGAAAACTAATATCTTGAGAAAATATGCGTATGGGAAGAAGGTAGCGGAAAAATGTAGAGTATGTGGAATTCGTGATGAAACAATGGCACACGTTGCGGAATGTCGCGAGTTGGCTTGGGAAGAATATGAGAAATGGAAGTATAATTACGTTGTGAAAGTTTTACACTGGAAGTTTTGTCAGAAATGGGAGTATGATGCAGAAAGCACATGGTACGATCATGGGGTAGAAAGAGTACTTGAATCGGAAACATGCAAGACTTCATGACATTTTCCCACTCAAACGAATAAGATGGGACATAACAAACCAGATATTATTATGGTAATAGACAAGAAAAATCGAATTTGCATACTGATTGATCCATCATGTCAATTCGATTCCAGGATTGTGTAGTAGTAGTAGTAGTAGTAGTAGTAGTAGTATAGTAGTAGTAGTAGTAGTAGTAGTAGTGGTGGTGGTGGTGGTGGTGTGGTGGTGGTGGTGGTGGTGTGGTGGTGGTGGTGGTAGTAGTAGTAGTAGTAGTAGTAGTAGTAGTAGTAGTAGTAGTAGTAGTACAAACAAGAACAAGAAGAAAATGAGGAAGTGGATAAGGAGACGGAAGAGGAGATAAATCAGAAAACTTGGCATAACACCTGCAGAATCAGCCAAATAATTGCATTGTAGAACGTCGTCTGCCGAATACTGGCCAACATTAGAATATCGGCGGAAAATATCTCTCGATCCTTACTGAAAACTAACAAGGAAACGACACAACTAAAGGAAAACAAAGAAAAAAGATTGAGAAATGTCACAAAATTTGAAGTATCCGAACTTAAAGAATGCCAGGAGAACGTGACCCTCATCAAAACGCAAGGAATTTGTCGGAATGAAAAGTAACAGTGATTCTTTGAACAAAACAGATCGTTAAATACAACAGAAAGTTCTTTCACGAAAAATTGGTACAAATAAAAAAGTAAAATAAAAATTTAGAGAGTAGAATGGGTAATGTAGGTGATGCCATAAAAAATTGTGGGTGTCCATAACAAGAGATGAAATAGCTCAGACCAATTGGATATAATCACTAAACGATGTGATCACAAGTTTCCGATTAAAAGATTTCAGTGGCATTCATAAGAAATTGGTAGAAACTTTTACTAAAGCACTGACTGAGCCAAAGGTAAAACAGGCTTAGCTTAAAAGTCAGGTGTTATCAATTAAGTTAATAATTCCAGGTGTCTTCCTTGAAGGGACAATCATCTTAATTTATGTGACTAAAAGAACGTCAAACCTTAAAAACTATAAACTCATAATCATCTTTTCTGGGGACTTACAAAGCTTTCACTGCAATAATATCGCAAGGAATAAAAAACGGGAAGAGAGCAACCTATTTCCAGAAAAGCAGATGAGAGTTTGCAGATGGTCATGTGACTGCAAAGGTCAACAACTGAGAAATAAAATCATAACCGAAGACTGATGGAGAAAGAAATTATCTGATTACAGCTTGGATTGACAACCAGGAAGATTGACGACCGGGAGATTGGATGTAGATGAAAGGACACAAAACTGAGATTGGCGGGTTCTTGCTTCCCACTAGAAACCACAAAAAATACGTGTTATATAGCATTATACTTTGTTATAATGCAGACAATGTGAAGACTAAAAACTAAGTTAATATTAGGACTACTAAAACAAAACGACATAGCAAATTGGTAAGACATAAAGCCGCTAAATGGCCAATATATGATGAAACTGAAGAGATTTGACAGGCAGAAAAAAAATTGCAAGACTTAAACTCGCGATTAAGAGATTAGTGGTTGCAGTTCAGGATGAAAGCCTCTAACCAGAATCCACAAAAGCATAGAATGAAGATTTAACCCATGATGTTACTGCAGAGTACAGAGAGGGAAAGGAATCATTTAAATGAATTGTCTCTGGTTGTGATCAATCAAGACGGAATGCATCTACGGGAATGATAGATTTAGTGGTTGCGTATGCTGGAAGTTATGCGAGCATTATGAAATAAGTATAGACATAGACCAGAGAAAAGTTTCAGAGAATGAGAAAGAGACCATATTCTGGGATATGATAATCCACATCAACGAAAAAACCAATCCACACTAACTGGATAACCTTATCGACTAATCATTTCCAACAGATGAGGCATTTTGAGATACATTATCATGCATCTCCATAAAGAAAATGGAGGAATTATTCAGACATAAAGATCTAGAAATAGAGATAACCAGTCTGTATAGACTGACTACAAAATCAATCCTCGGCAATAAATAAAATATCATGCTCACAAGAACATAATTAAAATCCCTGAATGGACAGAGAAATTGCCACAGGTACTGCCCACATCACGAACAATGCATTCAACAGAAAGGAAAATAAGAAACCAAGGCAAAAGACTTCATATAACCAAGGTCTGCCGAGCTGTAGACGGCAAAGCAGTGGAGTATGCAATGCAAATAAGACCATGGAATAATTCAAAT
>NW_021823812.1:0-5000 GCF_006345805.1 Octopus sinensis | reverse complement strand
ATATCGAAATTTATCTTATTCATAAGTCAACATAACACACATGAATCCCAGGGGTGAAAACCAGTTGGTTGTTCAAATTTCTACTCGCCTTCCACCATGCAGATAAATATATATCGATATATGAAGGCGGCGAGCTGGCAGAAACGTTAGCACGCCGGGCGAAATGCGTAGCCGTATTTCGTCTGCCGTTACGTTCTGGGTTCAAATTCCGCCGTGGTCGACTATGCCTTTCATCCTTTCGGGGTCGATAAATTAAGTACCAGTTACGCACTGGGGTCGATGTAATCGACTTAATCCCTTTGTCTGTCCTCGTTTGTCCCCTCTGCGTTTAGTCCCTTGTGGGTAGTAAAGAAATATATATATCGATTCTAATCATCTCGCAATTTGATTTCAACATCGAACAGTCTTTGTTTTCCGTTCATATATACTCTCCAACAATAAACAACACTTCCCTTTTATATTAACACGGTTTGGGGTTTTGCTTTTGTAATATATCGTATTTAGAAATGTTATTTTTATTGTGAAACATTATAAAAATACCGTTTCGATAAATTAGATTTAGGAAATTAATATCGTATATAGGAAATGAAAAGAACGAAACTTTCATTTGATGACCAACATTAAAGCGGGCTTTATTGAAGTAGCCGTTGCTATTTTACCTCAGCACTTCCGGTTTCTGGAAACATTTGTAATTCTGGAACACACGCGTGCTCACAGCCACCCACTCTCTCTCTCTCTCTCTCACTCACACACACACACACACACACACACACATGCACGCATGCTCACAGCCACCCACGCTCACACCCGCACGCACGCATGCACGTACACACACAACACACACATATATATATATATATATGCGAGCTGGCAGAACCGTTAGCACGCCGGGCGAAATGCGTAGCCGTATTTCGTCTACCGTTACGTTCCGAGTTCAAATTCCGCCAAGGTCGACTTTGCCTTTCATCCTTTCGGGGTCGATAAATTAAGTACCAGTTACACACTGGGGTCGATATAATCGACTTAAATTCGTTTGTCTGTCCTTGTTTGTCCCCTTTATGTTTAGCCCCTTGTGGGTAGTAAAGAAACATATATATATATATGCATACTCTCTTATGTTTTTACAGTTTTATTCAATGGCGTGCGGCCATGCTAGCTCGCTGATTGGAAAGGGGTTTTCTCAGTCGATCAAACTGACGCCAGTTGTTACCTTATAAGTCTGGTTAGGGGATGTAAAGAAACCTACACCGATCCTCAAGTTCTAAGGGACGGACATAACTGCACCCACATACGTACACATACACTCCGCTACCCACCCCCACCCACACATATATATATACAGACATAAAAATACGTATGTATATATACATCGAGTATATGTGTGTGTGTGTGTGTGTGTGTGTGTGTGTGTGTGTGTGTGTGTGGTGTGTGTGTGTGCGTGCGTGCGTGCGTGAATGAGAAAAGGAAGAAAATAGGAAAATATGTACCTGTTTGCGTGAAAGAGTTAAAACCTTCCAAAACCATTCATCTCTCAATAGATGCAAACACGCACGGAGAACATAGCAAATAGATTTCTCCGAAACAGTCGTCGCACTTGTAAAATACATTTAGTAAAATACAAATACGATAAACATAAACATCCTAGTATCTTAATACCTTCTCCCAAAAGGTTGTTTAAACATAGGTTAAATTCTTCAAGGAAATAAAACTAATTGTTGCAACAATAACAGCTTCGTCAAATGTTTATTACGTTTTTGAAACATCGGTAAACCTCTTTTAATCATCAACAGAATTACGTTGTGAAATAGCAGCTTACTTGTATTAAATAGTAGACCACGGTGGTTAAGAATTCTATGAAGATAATAACAGTCTACTATAACAGACTAATATAAATTAGTACGGACTCATACCCAGTGAAGTAAAGCAAATGTAATTTTTAACCCATTGAAACTACAGCCATTAGTGTTAATAACAATGTTTTGCAGGAAAGGCAAGGGAGAACATTCTGGCTTTTAGATTAATTAAATGGATAATGTAGTGTAAAATGAGTCTAATATCTTGTGTGATGACAAATCATGAATCAAGGTATGTTCCGGTGTTATTACACCTCGTCAACGAAGTATAGTCGACTTCAAAGCTATGAAATAAACGACGACTTTTAGAGTATATAGATTTTGTGTGAAAATTATTCCCCGGTTAGATTATTTGAGATTATGACACTGGACATTTTCCCAGAGGCTCCTTCCTTATGAAGAATATATAGTTAAGGACTAACCCACATACTTAAACTAGTGAGCCAAAAATAATATTGTTAACAAATGAAATTACACCCATAATGAAAAGGAAAGTCATCCGTTTTAATGATAATTCTTAGTAAGAGGGTAAGGGAGAGGATTAGATTATAGACAAACTTGCAGCATAAAACGCACCAGTATTGTACGTTAAGGACAGAAATAACCAATTGCATTTAAGAAAAAGTACAAACAGAAGTACTGCTTGATTGCCAGAGGCTGAGTCTTTGATTTCACTCGTACTTCTAATGTACAAGGAGAAAATAAAATGAGAACGCTCAAACGAAAAACGAAACTTCATTGCACACGCTTCACTTTGTTTTCCAAGAACATACACTCGCCCTACAATGCACACTTAACGAATACTAAAGAAAACTCTCGTCAATTTGTGTTTAAAGAAATAAAAGTACTCTACGTACATGGGTGCAACTTTAAGTTAAACATTTATGCCTCCCTTCTTATGGTTGCAATATTTTAAACGCGCAATTTCTTTTATTTGAAAATCCTTGCAACTTTAATCAATGTTTTCTCGAAGAATTATTCTTGTGAGAAACATTTCTGAAGCATCCTAGATAGTTAGTCATAGTACTTCCTTGCTATATATTCCGTATTACAGAACACAGGAGACATTTGAGACGGGCTCAGATTTGGTTTTCTGTTATTATTCCTTTCGTTTTTTGGATGCTTTAAAGAAATCTTAAACTGACCCAGTTACTTGACTGGTATTTTGTCGACCTTGGAAGAGATGAAGGTAATGGGGATCTTGGCAGGGTTTGAACAACACAAAATTTAAAGGATCGTACCTAACACTGGAGGTAATTTTCCGACGCTCTACTGATACTGCCAACAAATCTACTTGTAAAAATTCACTCGAATTATTCGGCAATATACTAGATTGAACGAAGGAAGACAAGGCTGATACTGGTGAGATTTGAACTCGGAAAGTAATGGGATGTGACTAAATAACCACCAGGCATTGTGAAGGATGCTCTACTGATTCGTTCCCCCACCTTTTTACAAAATACAAGTAGCGCGGCAAATAGAAAGAGCTGAGGAATAAGAGAATGAATTGGGGGAGAGAGAGAGGGTGAAAGAGAGAGAAAGGTAGTGATGTGGATGAAGACATTGAAAGATAGAATCCCTCGATGTATTTTACCAAATTTAATATGCAGTTATATTCCGTTAGTGTGTGTGTGTGTGTGTGTGTGTGTGTGTGTGAAAGAGAGAGAGAGAGTAGTGGGGCCTGCAAATAAGGTGATATCTTTAGGATACCCTCCTTGAAAACCAAAGGAAAAAAGAAACGTTAGGGAGATGACATTTTATCAACTTCCACCTCCTTTTTGACTTGACTCCAGTATCTCTAAGATTATAAGATTGGATAGAAAGAAAGCGAAAATGACTGAAATGACTTCTACTCCACCCAGCGAGTCGATTGCTTCTCACCAACTAAAGCACGGTTCCTTCCGCCTAACAAGTCAACCGATGACCTACTATCATAAATCACAACGAAATTGGCTCACATTCACGAAGAATCACGGTGTAAGAGGATCAGCTGCACGTGACATTAAAGTCTAGTGAAATATGACCAGGAATTTTTTCCCCAAATAAACTATATTCTTGGCGAATTATGTCTCAAACCTCACGAACTTTGGGTTTGCTTCACTGAGCTTTTGATTCAACGCTGTTATATATGACAGCAGACGGCGCTAGTGGACTGATTGCTGCGTATGTATACATGAGTGTGTATGTGTTTGTAGGAATGCTGTGATGTGTGCGTTGGACTATTTCTAATATTTTACTTTCTATCTATAACCTTCCGCCCGGTCATTATTTGTTTCATAGTCTTATTCAGGTGCTTATCATTCGAAGTCTTCTGCCAGGAATGGAACTCTTAAACTTTAATGCGCAGATGACAAACAAAAAAGGGTGTCAATGAGTACCCCAACGACCAATAAAACAGATAACATTTGTACAAAACGTGACGGGAGAGTTGAAAATATTATTGGCCAGACCGACAGACACTCTGTTATCGATAATATTCTAGAAAACCTGATCGTTCTGACGAAATATTGTTTACAATGAATATGAACAACTCATGGTCCTTAAACTAGTCGTTCAACCCCTTATCCACATCATTTCAACTCTGAAGGTGTCACGTCAAATTCCGCAAGCAAGATATTGGGCGATGGCATTTAAAAAGGAGTTGGAGAGATGAGCTAAATTTAGATAATTGACAGAGTTTAGTACTGTGTCAAAGAGTGCTTTTCTTTTTTTTTTTTTGGCTTTTCATCTGTGTGCGTGTATGTGTTTGTGTATACATACAAAGATATATATGTGTGTGTGTGTGTGTGTATGTATGTATCGTTAGTCCGACAAAATATATTTTGTCGGATTAACGATTATGAATTAGATATTTTACGCACCCTCAGACTTTAGGTACAGTTCCGTATATAAGAGATGAGGAGTTATGTACATTATTTACATTATCTACATTTGACGGATATTTGCCCTCATCTCTTAACCACTATGCTCTTAACCACTACGCCCACGGGCATATGGCGTTGTGGTTAAGAGCGCGGGCTTCTAACCCCAAGATTCCGAGTTCGATTCTAGGCAGTGATCTGAATAATAATAATAATAATAACAACAACATCGAAAAAATTCCTTAGGAATGAGAAACCCAAGTTCGGAATTTCCCCAATATACCTG
>NW_021823811.1:2500-20969 GCF_006345805.1 Octopus sinensis | reverse complement strand
ATAATGCAAATTAGTTGAATTCGCATTTAGAGTCGGAAGCACTCGCTGTATATCACTGCAAGTGGTGGTTCTTGGGAATGAAACAGTTCTGAAATTCTACTTAAATTTTCAATATTTTATTCCATTTCCTTTCTTTCTTTCCGTCTTTCTTTCTTTCTTTCTTTTTTAATAATATGCATGAAGTTATTTAATGTAGACAGCCCGGTATGCTGATATATATCAGGAAGTGTTTCTCGAAAGGAAAAAACAAACAAACAACAACAATAACAGCAGTAGCAACAACAACAACAATAACAGCAGCAGAAACAGCAGCAGCAGCAGCAGCAGCAGCAACAACAACAACGACAACAACAACGTTTGAAATAAAGCAACGTCGCAATTCGGTGGCAATTGAATAAAATTTTAAAAATCTATAAAACTAATTTACAGAATATGTATTGGACATGATTGTGTGGTAAGAAGCTTGCTAGCCAACCACATGGTTCCGGGTTCAGTCACTCCGCGTAGCACGTTGGACTAGTGTCTTCAACTATAGCTTCGGGGTGACTAAAGCTTGTGAGTGGATTTGGTAGACAGAAACTGTAAGAAGCCTGTCATGTGTATTATATATATATATATATTATATATAATATATATATATATATAGTATTATATATATATATATATATATATATATTATATATATATATATATATATATATATATACAGGGTGCGATGGATAAATTGTCGCAGTTTTGTATTTTTTTATTTCGCGCATGCGATGGTTTTTTTTGATTTTGCCGACTATTCAGTATAATAGGGTCAGTCGGGCACCGTCTGTGAGAAAAACCAGCACGATGATGCAATTCGATATGCTAGAAATTTGGAAACGACATGCTGTACTGCTTGGCATTCGCGCCGGAAGCTCCAATACAAACAGATAGTTAACACACAAAACAACCCAGTCATGGCTATCAGACTATTTCTGCGACCACACCACCCCTAACATCTGGCCACCTAACTCCTCAGACTGCAACCCCCTTCATTATTATGCGTGGGACGCAGCTGAGCAAGAGACCAACAAAACTCCCTGTAAAACCAAAAATGAACTGAAGGCAAAGATTATGGCAGCATTGACCAACTTAAAAATGGAGACCGTTCAGAAGAGTTGCAGGAGATCCCAAAGTCGTCTGGGGGCCGTGGTTGAAGCCAACGGCGATTTTATTGAATAAATTTAGTGTTATTTTATTCACCGCGCCCTTTATATATATATATATATATATATAATATATCTATGTATGTATATATGTATGTTAATATATATGTGTATATATATAATATTATATATTTATGTATATATATATATATATATTTATGTATATATATATATATATATATATATATATATATATTTATGTATATATAATATATATATTTATGTATGTATATATATATATATATTATGTATATATATATATATATTTATGTATATATATATATAATATTTTATGTATATATATATTATATAATATATATATATATATATATATATATACATATATATATATATACATACATACATATTATTATATATGTATATATACATATATATATATGTATGTATATATATATGTATTTACATATATATACAATATATATATGTATGTATGTATACATACTTACATACATACATATGTGTGTGTGTGTATACCTTTGTTTATCTCTCACTACGAGCGTTAGTGTCTTTACATCTCTGTGACGTAGCGGTTCGACAAAAAGACCGACAGAATAAGTACCAAGCTAAAAAAAAAAAAAACAATAAATACTGGGATTAATTCATTGGGCTAAAAAGATTTTTCATGGCGGAACTCCAGCACGGCCGCAGTCTAACGAGTGAAAAATAAAAGATAGAACATAGCGAAACATATGTGCTTATTTCTTTATGAGTGGCAGCAACAGGCTGTAAACGTAGCTATGGAATCGATAATGGAAATTCTGTAAGGTGGCAGTTTTCTTGTAAACGCCTTGTTAATTTTAGAGATATAAAAACGTTATTTTGACATTTAGGAGTCGTTACAGTTTTAGCAGAAAGAACGGGGGTGGGGTGGGGGGTTGTGGAGGAACCATAATTACGGAGACCTGTTTTGCACTTTTCGCTACGGAATTAGGTGGTTGCCTTGTTTAATGGGAAATATATTGAAATTATAGTAATTAATTCATTGAAATGTATGCAGCCCAGAGGAAGGTATTTAGACGGAAATAAAATAATGACGACCAGTGATGATGATGATGGTGATGATGGTGATGATGATGATGATGATGATGATGATGGTGATGATGGTGGTGATGATGATTGATGATGATGATGAGATGATGATGATGATGATGGTGATGATGATGAAGAGAACAACAATGATATCCCTTTCTTATTTAGGCACAAGACCAGTAATTTGGGGGTGGGGATGTTGATTTCATCAAGGCCAGTGTTTAACAGGTCCTTATTTTAGCAGCCCTGAAAAGATGGAAGTCGATCTCGGTAGGATTTGAACAAACGAAACGCCGCGAAGCTTTTTGTCCTCCCGAACAACAACAAACAACAACAACAACAACAACAACAACAACAACAACACTAATAATATCCTTTGAGCTCTAGGAAAGGGGCCTGAAATTAGGAAAGTCGATTATATCGATGCTAGTGATAAACTGGTACCCTCGAGTACAACTCAAGACATGACAGAGTTGCCCAATTGGATAATGTGCCCACATTATAAAATCAAAATTACTGACAAATGGTACAAGACCCTGCTGAGGGAGAAAATGTAACGATTCTTTGGGACTTCCAGTGTGTACAGATCGGACCATCAAAGCAAATAAACCAGATATTATTGTGAAAGCCAGAAGCAATAAAGTCTGTTTATTGATTGACATGAGCATACATTGTGACCACATCTCGGCAAAAGAATTTGATAAGCTCAGAAAACATAAAGATTTGCTAATCGAAATGGAAAAGATGTGACATCTCAAGACGGTTCCAATACCAGTGATTGTAGGAGCACTTGGAATGATCAAAAAAGGAACTGAAAATTATTTAAGAATGACCCCTGGATTACCATCCATGCAGGAAGTGCAAAAGGTTGTCTCAATTGGTATGTCACACGTATTGAGAAGAGCATCGTCGCTGTGAATTTTCTTTCCTTTTTCCCCTTCATTTTATTTGTTTAGTTTTCTATATTTTATTCTTTCCTTTTTCTCTCTGTCCTCCCCTTTTTCTCTATCACGTGACTCTGTAAATGAACAATCTGGTGTGCTTGTTTTAATGGCCTACCAATGTATACAGTACGTTTGTCTGCTCTAGGTGTCAGGAAGACATTTGGCAAGAAATGGAAACAGAATTGAAAGAAAATGCTAATGAAAATAATAATAATAATAATAATAATCAATTGTAATAGAGTGCCCAGTCGTTACAAAAGGTTTGCCTCGTTGGCACGGCCAGAATAATCAGGTAATAATTAGAGAGCTGAAAAGAACGGATATCATTGTACCGTAGGCTGCAGGTAGTAAGCTCGCTACGCATGTAGGACTCCAGGATCTCCAACAAAACCTGTGATAAAATGATAATAATAACAACAACAACAATAATAATAATAATTATTATTATTGTTGTTGTTGTTGTTATGTTGTAGCTGCTTCTTTTATTAGCTTCAGGGAATTAACGAAAACAAAGAACACAGAATTCCAAGAAACAAAATCTTGAAATATGAGGGCTAACTGCTTAGCAACCCTAAAAATTTTCTACGACCCTGAACAACAGGGACAAGTAATCTCTCTCTCTCTCTCTCTCTCTCTCCTCTCTCTCTCTCTCTAACTCACATTTCGTTTCCCCGGTTTAGAGTCACGTTGTAGGTGTAGCCTTCCTACGGTGGGGCTCCGCAAAGATTTTTGTCAACCAAACTCCATAATAGGCGCAGGAGTGGCTGTGTGGTAAGTAGCTTGCTAACCAACCACATGGTTCCGGGTTCAGTCCCACTGCGTGGCATCTTGGGCAAGTGTCTTCTGCTATAGCCCCGGGCCGACCAATGCCTTGTGAGTGGATTTGGTAGACGGAAACTGAAAGAAGCCTGTCGTATATATGTATATATATATAAGTGTGTGTGTATATGTTTGTGTGTCTGTGTTTGTCCCCCTAGCATTGCTTGACAACCGATGCTGGTGTGTTTACGTCCCCGTCACTTAGCGGTTCGGCAAAAGAGACCGATAGAATAGGTACTGGGCTTACAAAGAATAAGTCCCGGGGTCGATTTGCTCGACTAAAGGTGGTGCTCCAGCATGGCTGCAGTCAAATGACTGAAACAAGTAAAAGAGTAAAGAGAATATATTCGGTGATCACGGTTCATGGTATCAAACACTTTTCTAATGTACCAAGCATCAGGATTGAAACTCAATCTTTTTTTTTGTATGAGAAACGGACATTTTAACCATATCGCTAGTCACAACTTCTAAGAATTTAACTTCTAAGAATCTCTCAAATACAAATTATTGCATTTGTATTTATTCATTCTGCTTTTCTATAGAATAAATCCATAATGGCCACCAGCAATTCTAATCGTTTAGTTCTTTATCTCATAGAGTTTCCTGTTAAACTGGGTTCCTTGTCTCTATTAGATATTATTGTCGTAGCCGAAGGATGCAGAAATGCGTCGCTACGTGGTTCCGGGTTTCATTCGACTGAAAGGTACCACCTTCGGGTGAGTCAGTGTCTTCTACTGTAACGATGAGAAGACATATTCTGAGCGGAATTGGGTAAACAGAAACTGTGCCGAAGACCGTTAGGTGTGCGTGCCTGCATGCACGCGCATGCGTGAGTATGTGCATTCATATTTGTATATATAAGCTCTCATCTATCTATCTATCTATCTATCTATCTATCTATCTATCTATCTATCTATCTATCTATCTATCTATCTATCTATCTATCTATCTCTATCAATTTAGCTATATATCTCTCCATTTAGCTATATATGTGTACACACACACACACACACACGTTTGTATGTACAGCGTGTGTATCGTTGGCGATTTTTTTCCTGCGTCTTCCCTTCCTTGGATCTTTCCTTTTCCTATGTTTCTGACGAAGAGCTCCGCTCGAAACGTAAAAGACTTTCTCACTTCCCGAGCGTTAAACTAATACATCTGTTTGTTGTTTACACACCCGACTTCGTCTTTTGTTTTCTTGTAAATTATGAATTATATATATATAATATATATATATATATATATATATATATATATATATATATAATATATATATATATACACATCGCTACACACCGCCAGGAATCGAACTCACGGCCTTGTGATCGTGAGCCGAATACTCCTTATCACTAAGCCGAGCTCCTTCAATTTACTGGAGTCAAATAGGATTGACTGAAAAGCATTGAAGCTGTTGCTACAGCTTGGCAGCAGTCCAATGAAATAAACCACAGTAGAAGAGAGTAAGAGTACATTGAGTATTATAGTTACTTGGTGGACTTGGCCATTCAAAAGTCGCAATCGTTGGACGTCGATCAATTAAAACTACAACATAGAAATAATTACATCGCTTCGTTCTGTCCATCCTTCTTCTTTTCTTCTACACTTTCTCCTCATTCCCCTCCTCCTCCCCTTCTTCGCTTCCTTTCTTTCTCGACTTCTTTTTCTCCTTCATTCGTTTCTTTGCCGTCGATGCAGTCTGTCACCCTCCATCTCATTAATCTTAAGATATCCTTCGTGACAGTTTTCGCTCGTTTTGCTTACCAAGTCTAATATTACCTGTCATCAAGTTTGTGAGCTGGCCGAATCTTTACCGCGCCGAGGCAATTGCTTCTCAAAGGCGGCGAGGAGCTGGCAGAAACATTATGCATGTCGAGCGAAATGCTAAGCGGTATTTCGTCTGCCGCTACGTTGTGAGTTCAAATTCCGCCGATGTCGACTTTGCTTTTCATCCTTTCGGGGTCGATAAATTAAGTACTAGCTACGCACTGGGGTCGATGTAATTGACTTAATCCGTTTGTCTGTCCTTCTTCCCACGCCGCCACCCCACTTGCTATGTGCTTAATACTCTAACTTTTCTACCGCTGCACCCCGTTATTCGAATCGAAATATATTCTGTGTCGTCTAGAAACTCACTTCGATACTTAATTCATTGTAATTGCAGCTTCTTATTGGAGCGAAGCAGATTTGTTATTCAATTGCTGTGTGCTTATTGTCTGCTAATAGGAAATGGAAATAACTATTAAAGACACCATTATTAGATAGAGAAATATATGGCTGAGTTATGAGACATATCTCTCTCTGCGTGTGCGAGCGTGTGTATGTGTGTGTGTAAATGTCTGCGTGTGTGTGTGTATGTGTGTGTGTGTGCGTGTCTGCGTGTGTGTGTGTGTGTGTGTGTGTGTGTGTGTGTGTGTGTGTGTGTGTGCCTGTGTGAGTGCGCGTTAATGTGTGTGAGGATTTAGGTTTTGCTGGTGGCTTTTTAGATTTACCGGCAAAAATGTGTCTCCGCCGGGGTTTCCAATCGAAAACCTCTCCTCATTTAAAACGCAAAACCAATCCTCCGAGTTATTTACTTGTAATATTTTGAGCAAAGAAATCAACATCAACTCTTATGAAATAAACATGAAACTAAATTACTACTACTACTACTACTACTACTACTACTACTACTACTACTACTGTTACTGCTGCTACTACTACTACTACTACTACTACTACTACTGCTGCTGCTACTACTACTACTGCTGCTGCTACTACTACTACTACTACTACTAATGCTGCTACTACTACTACTGCTGCTACTACCACTACTACTACTACTACTAATGCTACTACTACTACTACTACTACTACTACTAATAATAATAATAATAATTTTCAACTAGCAATATCCCTGCCTCGGATGACCCTCATTGGCCAAGAATGATTGGTGCACACGACACAACACCAAGCTGTTACCGAAGAGGCAGAATGAGAACTGAGCCACTTACCGTCTCTTTGCAGAAAAATGCCATTCTGTACTCCGCAAGAATCTCGATAAACATTCTTGAGATTTGAAGAGACTTGTTGTCGCCAAATCTAACGATAATCTTTACTAATTAAATTAACGTTTTGTATGACAACAGCAATGATGATGATGATGATGATGATAATAATAATGATAATGATAATAGTAATAATAATAATAATAATAATAATAATAATATAATAATAATAATAATAATAATAATAATAATAATAATAATAATAATAATAATAATAAGAGAACTGGTGTAGACAGCATAACATCCAAAACTACTTCGTAAGAGGGAAAAGGATAGTGAAGTTGAGTCTGGCATTGTCGACATGTTGGAAAAGTGCAATCCTGTACTTCGTAAGAAAGATTTTAAAGATTTCAGAAGACTTGTTGTCACCAAACATAACGATAAGATTTCTACTAATTAAATTGACGTTTAATAGATTTTGAACAGCAAAAACAACAACACAACATTGCCGCTGGTGCCTATTCATAAAGTGGATAGAAAAGTTATATTTAAAACGAAGAACGTGATACAGACATTTATACGATATTGGCTAAAGTTTTTAAGAACGTTAAAAGTTCTTAATTTACACGAAAACACTACGCATACTAATTTGATAATTATAGACACACACAGAATAATTTTAAACAGATATCAGTCAAGGGATCTCACTCACACATCCTGAGAAACAAACACCTACATTGGATCAAAGATTCCTATAGCTTAAATCAGCTTTCACTCTATTTACTGGAAGCTGGTACATGCAAAAGTGCCTCTAAGTGTGTGTGCGTCAACCGAACCGTGAAGGGCATTATATCCACTGTAGCATAATTCTTGAAACGTCCGTAGACTACCAATATAGCCTTTATCAAAAAGTCTGTCTTATGGATGTGAATACCATTGATCCCTTATCTCGAGTCCGATGGACGTTGCTTGTCTAAGCTTAACAATTAATTGAAAGCAAATTCTTCGTTTTTTTCCGGACCTCTCCAAAGTTGACAGACCTTGTGGGTATTGGACCCTTTTTATTTATTCTGCTTGATTTTGTTTTCCTTTACTTCTTCTCTTACCATTCACGTGACAACTTGTTTCTTCTTCCCCAGTCCCCATTTCATTCCTATCATCCTTTGATGATGGGATTTCACTTCAGGGAAAGATACCCTGATTCTTGTCTCTTGCTGTCAGCTTCATGTTCCTCTGTTCATACGACTTACCATAGCAGCCTCACTTCACTGTTATCGCTGTTGCAGTTTTTCTTGCGCTCTTCTTAGTCTTTCGACTTCTTCCAGGCAGAAAACTCTTTAGTGTCCCTTATTGTCATACGTACAACTGGGACTTCTGTCCGGCACTTCAAGTGTTATAGCATCCCTTTCTGCACCCGTGACTGAGTACAGCTCCAGAATGGGCCTCTGTAGTTTGAGGGTATTCATAGCTTGCATGTCTATGCAGCACTCCTCCATCTGACCACGTATCGCTCCTTGGAACCTCAGCGCTTAACATCTGTCTGAACTATGCCACAAAAGTAACAAAGCTCCAAACACCGACACTGTTATTAATATTCTTCACCGTGACCTGTGGGTTGCGCCTCCTCAAAAATGTCGTCACAAATCTTTAGGGAGGCGTATAATGCACCAGCTCGCGGTACTTTGTCATCTCGTCCTTAAATCCAGATATGAAATATCAAGCGATGTGTCATGGCGGATTACTTAAAAAGGTAATGAGAAACTTAAAAGTCAATCAATCAACAAAGATGTGAATTACAACCTGTGTGCGTGTTCTGTTCACGGAACGAACCCACCTAATACAGTTGTTTATGTTCTAAGATATCCTCTTATTTTAAGAATAATACACACACACACACACACACCTATATATATATATATGAATGTATGTACGAATGTCTGTGTATATGCATACATACACATTTGAATGGACAGACGAAAGAAAAAGTACTCGCTACATATGATATTGATATTTATTTATGTACGTATTTAATCATTTAAATAATTATTTATTCGAAATTGAGGAGACACTCGGTCAATACTTGATCTTTCGTCCAGCTTATGCTAGGTTATTATCGAAGATATACATACAAACATACACACACACACACACACGCACATACACACAGTTACATTATTTAGCTGATGATTATACACACGTGCATGTATTTAAACCGATAAAATATATATTGGAAATGGCATATATCGCCGAGAGAAATGAAACACGATAATAAATTATTGATTGGAAAATTAAGTGTCCAAAGAGAAAGAGAGAGAGATACATGCTAATCTTTTGCCGAAGCTGTTCCATGGAGCAGTCGTTCCCAACATCTCAATTCGACGGGCTTCCACAGATTTCTAAGTTTTATTCATTAAAATTGTCAGGAAGAGTAATTCAAAACGAAGTTAATAACAACAAACATTAAATGCAATATATTTGCCAAAACAATACATTCTGTTCTGATTCTACCTATACGAAGATGGTAAATTGAATTGTTGTTAATGCTGAATGTAGATTTCAGAACGGAAAATTCCAACATTGAGTAAAAAGTTACCAGAAAAAAAAAAAGTCCGAAAACAGAAACATCGAATATTATTTAAAAACAACAACTTTTGGTTTTCTTAATTGAAATACAGATTCTCATATTCTCTTGGGATAAATGAGACAATAAATAGAGATAAAATAATTTTGTACAGAAATAAATAGGAGAACCAGAATGCCAGAAGGTAACCAAACGGTAAATGAAGAAAACGAGAAAAAAAAATAAGCTCAAAATATTTAATGAGAAGTTTCTTTGAGAAAACACTCACGCGCGCGCTCACAGAGAGAGAGAGAGAGAGAGAGAGAGAGAGAGAGAGAGAGAGAAGAGAGAGAGAGAGAGAGAGAGAGGAGAGAGAGAGAGAGAGAGAGAGAGAGAGAGAGAGAGAGAGAGAAACAATCAAAAAGTTTTAAATCATGTATCTATGATTAATTTATTATAAAACCAATATTACGTAAAATTGAAAATAAAAAAATCAGTGAAAAGCCTCTCCGGCCCACAAAAATCAAACAAACAAAAAAAAACCCCAAAAAACCCCCAAATAATATAGAAATGCTGTTTGTATAAAAATACATTTTTTGTGTTTCCTGAATATAAATAGCAGATTTGAAAGAGGAAAAGAAGAGAAAAAGGGTTTGATTTTTATTGCTGTTGTGATTGTTCTTGTTGTTACTTAGTCCCAGATCAGCACTGAAAGAGCAGACCAGTAATCCTTTCTGCAATAGGCGCAAGGTCTGAGATTTGAGGGACGAGTCAATCACATGGACTCCAGTGTGTAACTGGTACTTATTTTATCGATCCTGAAGGGGGAAAGGGAAAGTTGACTCCGGCGGAATTTGAACTCAGAACGTAGGGACGGGCGAAAAACCGCTAAGCAATTTGTCTAACGTGCTAACGATTCTCCCAGCTCGCCGCTTCAGAGCATACCAATAACAGAAGGCGTTCCAGCTGTGACTGCCCTACCATATTTTATTCATAAATCATCTGAACATTATTCACTGCTGAAAAGGGAGTCTTCCTAGGAGGACTGCTCGTAGAAACCCCACATAACCACGATCGCCCTATCCACCAGGGAAAACACACACCCAACACCGTTTTCATACAATCTGCAGGTGAATGCCATGAGCGGGTCTGTGCACCAGGACCATTCTTGCTACTGAAGTGGGAGACTTTCTGGGGCTGCTCGAGGAAACATTTCAGTATGATTGAGGAATATAAGGTCAGCACTTCCAGTATGTTTGCTAACCGTACAGACCTCCGGTGGTGCATAATTTTGCTAGAAATAACACCTGAAACCATCACCTACTTTTATACCTTTTCCTCTTTTAAAAAACGAAATTTATGCTAAATTATGTGATCTTAGACTATTACACCATGACTAGAAAGCAAAGGACGAGATGGTCAGTATTGGAGCATCATTGATTATAGTACTCTTCGATCGTGCCTGACCTGGTGTTAAATAACATTGTGAATAAGAAGAGAAGCAGAAGTGAAGCAACTGTAATCGCAATAACGCAACGCAGCAGCAGCAGCAGCAGCAGCAGCAGCGGCAGCAGCAGCAGCAGCGGCGGCAGCAGCAGCAGCAGCGGCGGCAGCAGCAGCAGCAGCAGCATGGAAGAACACAAACTTTTAATAGAATTGCAAAGATGTTCTTTTTGTATCTGAAGCGTATAGAAGAAAAATCGTTATCGTTACAGTAGGAAGGAATTGTATTTTGGTGAAATGTTTTCAGGGAAACAAATACAGAGCGAGAAGATAGAGAAGCCATAAAAGGAGATGAGAGTTAAAGAAATCTGGCAACAAGATGGATTGAGCTAAAAAAAAAAAAGTATGGCATTTTCGTAGAATAATTGGAAAATGTCTGCCAATGATTGAGGATGAGGTGAAGAATAATAAGCAAGTAGAATGTCTCTGTCGAATAAAATAAAGCTAAGTATGGCAGATTAACAGAATAATCGACGAGAAATGCGGGCAAAAGAAGGCTGTAGTTCTTTAGGTTGAACCACTGAATTCTACTGGAATTAACTTCGTTCTACCAGTTTGCTGAGTTAATAAAACAAGCGCCTTATTTTTTTTACCATTTCCCCGTGTTATCATTTTTATTAGCTCCCTTATTTAGAGAGAAGGAGAGAGAGAGAGAGCGAGAGAGGAAGTGGTGGGAAGAAGAGAGAAAGGGAGTGTGCGTTTGAATGCTGCGGTGACACTATTTTAGGGTTTTAAAGATAGCAGTGATTTGATCCCGTTGTGCTCTCAGCAGTGTGTCATTTCACCCGTGGTTTAAAGAGGGCGGTGAGCTGGCAGAACCGTTAGCACGCCGGGCGAAATGCTTAGCGGTATTTCGTCTGCCGCTACGTTCTGAGTTCAAATTCCGCCGAGATCGACTTTGCTTTTCATCCTTTCGGGGTCGATAAATTAAGTACCAGTTACGTACTGGGTCGATGTAATCGACTTAATCCGTTTGTCTGTCCTTGTTTGTCCCCTCTGTGTTTAGCCCCTTGTGGGTAGTAAAGAAATAGGTTTAAAGAGCTATGGCTTGTTAAAGATTTCAGCTTCTGTTGTATTGTAGTAATCTCTTCTTTTTACGCAGATCCCAAGAGGATTAAGTTAATCTCCTCTAATACGTTATTGCTACTCTATCTTGTCATTTCCAGCAGAAGGGTGACCGGCAAATTAAATGTCGACGGGATTTGAAATCAGAACCTACGTTAAGGCATTTTCTTTGATGCTTCACACATTCAACCAATTTCTATAAAATATATTACAGTCAGCAGACTAAATAGTGATTTCAAATTTTGGCACAAGGCCAGCAATTTCGGTGGTGGATGTAAATCGATTAGATCGACCCCAGGGTCCGAGTGGTACATTTTTTTATCGACCCCGAAAGGAATGAAAGGCAAAGTCGACATTGGTGGAATTTGAACTCTGAACGTAAAGAAGGACAAAATGCCGCTAAGCGTTTTGTCCGGCGTGCTAACGGTTCTGCCAATTCGTCGATTTACAAGAAGGGTAAATATTGACATCGATGTTTTCGAATAAACTCTGGTCTATATTGTTCCAGACTGAGCTCAGAACGATGACTGAATTGGTGGTATTTGGTCTCGTGACATAAGGCTCTGAGTTCAAATCCTGTCGAGGTATATTTTTACCTTTGAATCTTTTTGCGAAAATTGACCCTTCGATTGGTCCTTCCTTCAAATTTGTTGCTATGTATCAATTTTTCTATAGTAGTAGTACTAGTACTAGTTTAAGCAGATATTATTCCTTATTCAGAAAACCTATGATCAACCACGTTACAATACTCAACATCTAAGCATTTCATATCGCAGGAACTACATTGTCCAATGAAGCCCCATTTTTCATGATTTCTGTGAGATTTGGTTGCTGACCGCATAAAACATACCCCGCGAAAGATGATCGTTTTGTAGGACAATCGCCAAACGTACGGAATATGAGACAGTCATTCCTTATTTAGCTTTCCTTATGTTCTAAGTTCGAATCTTCGTAAAATGGATAACTTTGTCATGAATTTCGTATCAAGGACAATAATATTATACAGTATACGGCATCTTTACATAAGGTATGGATTTATACTTCGGAAAGAAATCAAAGTAACATTTCTGGAAATATTTATATTCTAGAATTATAACTGAAATAAGTAAATGAATAAGAATTATTTTTTAGAACTTAAATAAAAGAAATCAGGTCCCGCGTTACGTCACATGTCCCGTCTTACGTTATATGCCCCGTGTTACGTCACATGTCGCAACTCATACGTCTTTTGTCACTGAACAAAATTACGCACCGCAATTACACCAAACGTACTGCGAGTCTGTCAAACTTACCACTTCTGATACACACACACACACACACACACACACACACACACACACACACTCATACACATACAAGTACAGGGAGAAAGGAGACACACACACACAGACAATTTTACACGTTATTTAGTATTTCGTGGGTGCGTAGGAGACATCCATCTCATCAGAAGTTCACACAATAGTCTGTGCGTGTGTATATGTATATGTATATATATATATATATGCGTGTGTGTGTATATATATATATATATGTATATGTAATATATATATATATATGGGTGTGTATGTGTGTATCTTTTATATATATATATATATATATATATATATACATATATATATATATGTACCCACATGTGTGTGTGAGTGTGCGTGTGCGTGTGTATAGCAGCTATGCATCTATGCATCGAGCATCGCGCTTATTTCCATAAACACTCCCCTAAGATAGATTTACGAGTGTCTGCTAACAGCAAACTCACATAGTGTACCTCAGAGTGAAAAGTAGAAGCCTTTGTTGAATCTTGTTTTTGTTTTCTTCACCGCCAGCAGATCAGACGAAATGGTTTTAATGCTTTGTATCGCTTCATCGCAGGTAATTTTGCTAATATTCCTCATCACAAGGTCACAAGTACCTTATAAATATTTATGACATACACAAACACGAGAAATATTAAATTGGTCTGTCGAATTTGCATAACATTAGCAAAAACGCTGGAGAAATTTAATTAATTAATTAATTGATAGAAGTACTGTAAAGACTTCGCTTTTGTTATTACAAATAAATTTATAAAGTAAAATTAACGGTTTATAGTTTTAGCAAAATATATTTATTGCCTTGTATAAAAAAGGGACGCTAAGCTAAAAACACACGTCTTTCTCTTTGTATCTTAAAAGAAAAAAAACATACGGCAGCACCATTGACCAGTTACTCATTTTACTCATTTTCACAGACTACAGAAGAAAGTTTCCTTTTTTTTGTCTCTGAATTGTTGAACTACTATCTATGAAAACAACAACAAAAAAAAACAAGAAAAATAAGTAAACAAAGCAACATTTTATGAATTTCTCTCAAAACGTAATGATTTTCTACCTATAAAAAATGTCACGCTTCGTCAAATGTTTAATTTAGTTTAATTTATTTGCCTTCGGTTATATCATGCTGATAATTTCTAATAAGAACGAAATGATACTTTACATGATTACCTAAGATTAGATATTTTAAGAGCTTTCTCATAAGCAAACAGAAGAAAATTAGATATGTATTTGCGTATGCGTAGCTGTGTGGTAGGAAGCTTGATTTCCAACTGTATGGTTTCGGGTGCAGCCCCCTGCGTGGTAACTGGGCAAGTATTTTCTTTTATAGCCTTGGGCTTACCAAAGCCTTGTCAGTGGATTTGGTAGACGGAAACTGAAAAAAGCCCGTCATATATATACGTACATGCATACATATATACATACATACACATATACATACCTACATACATACATATACACACACATAATTAAGATTCAGTTTAATTAGGTACTTAAATTGAGGTACCAAAGAGAGTTCGGTTTAGTCCGCGCTGCTAGAATTTAGGTGAATAAAAAGCAAATAAGTAACTAGGATGTCCAGGTGACATTGAATTACATTCGCTTCAAGCGACTCCATTTATTCGATCAATGAAAATATTACTCCAACTGGAAAGAAACCTCTCATCCGAGGAGAGCGGTTTATTTCAAACTGATGTAATGTTTACATTGATCGATTAAATGGAGCCGTTTGAAACGGCTGTAATGCACTGATACATGGACATCTTTGTTAATTATTTGTTATATATATAGATATATGTATATATATATATGTATGTATGTATATATGATATATATATATATATATATATGTAGTATATATATATATATATATATATATGTATGTATATATATAATATATATATATATATTATATATATATGTATTATATATATATATATATATATTATATATATATATATGTATGTAGTATATATATATATATATATATATATGTATAATATATATGTATGTATATATATATATATATATATATATATATGTATGTATATATATATAAGTATATATATATATATATGGTATATATATATATTATATATATATATATATAGTATGTATATATATATATATATATATATATATGTATGTATTATATATTATATATATATATACTATATATATGTATGTATATATATATATATATATATATACTATATATATGTATGTATATATATATATATATTATATAATATAATATATATATATATATATATATATATATAGTCCGTTTGCTAGAATAACGTCAAATTTCACAAATCATACCCTACTCACTAACGAAAGAAGGATGCAGTAGAGAATGTAGTTGCATTCACAGATCATAGGTAATTATGAAGGGGTTTGGTAAGTGCAGAGCGCAAAGAGTATCTTATAGATAGCTATAATGTGATGTCCGGAGTACTTTGTCCCAGTTATTTTGAGGAAAATTATCATCTCCAGATGAATCAGCGCAGGGTTAAATGGATGAATTTCAAATCGACCCCGATTTAAATGTTTGAAGCTCAAAGGAGATCCATGATTATTAATATATATATATATATATATATAATATATATATATATATATATATATATATATATATATATTTATAATCCATGGTTCTTCTCTCTCTCTCTCTCTCTCCCTATCTATCTATCTATCTATCTATCTATCTATCTATCAATAGATATACGTGCATACACGCAAACGCACACACATACATACATACACACACACACATTTCCTCATTATAAGAATACAAACTCTTAACTACACAGATTACTCAAGAAGATGCAGAACACCTGGCTGGAAGGTCTTGCTCGTAATATTCCTGCTGCCGAGAACTCAACGCATCAACTGGTTCAGGAATCGAAACCACAACCTTGTGATTATCGATTCAACGACCTAACAACTAAGGAAGGAGTGAATATTTTTGAAGAAACCCGTCTTTTGAATGCTGAAATTAAGGGCGTTGCTCAATTAGGCACTGACTAATTAGTGAATGGGGGTAAGCTCTGTCTGCCGTACTTTCGGAAGCGTATGGCTGGTAAGAGTTGGGGCTCATCAGCCATCAGTGGAGCCGCAAGTGTAAAACATTATCTTGTCTGAGTGTTCTTAGTGGTCAATGATGATCATCCTCGGTCGCGAGCGGACAACAATCATCTTACATATGTGATTTATGCTGTGTGTGTGTGTGTATGTATGTGTGTGTGTGTGTGTGTGTGTGTGTGTGTGTGTGTGGTGTGTGTGTGTGTGTGTGTGTGGTGTGTGTGTGTGTGTGGTGTTTTGTACCTGTGCATTGTGTTCACGTGTTGCATGTGTGTATTGTGCGTTGTATTGAAAACATGACTATGTTCTAATTAATTATTTCCTTATTAAATATTTTCTCGTGTTCCTTTTTCACAGCCTTATAATTCGTTTGGAGCAATAATGTTCCTAAATTGATGTTTATCAACTTCTCCTGGTTATCTAAGCCACATCTTCAAGATGTGGAGGGATATTTGCTTTTTTTGCTGTAACTTATTAGTGGGAGCCTCGAATCTGTAGAGATTGTCAGAATTTCACCGTTATGGCGTTAATATTCAATCTGATCGGATTTCAACTTATGACGTGTCTATTTTCAACGTTGATCGTAGTCTTGTTTTGCGATATTAATATGGCTTCCATAATATGTCTGCTATTTCTTTGTGAAATTCTTTAAAGTATGGAAGTATTTCTATTAATATTTTCCTATCTTCCATTATATCGTGGTGTAATGCGTTGCAAATGCTGTTTAAATGCATACAAAAAGAAGACAGACGAACCCATAGAAAAATCTCGCAGAACGAAACACAAAATTTGCCCCACCAATCCGTACGCAGATACTACTAATGTATTATAAATACAATAAAATGAAATTCCTCCTCATTAACAATAGAAAGCACACAAGAAAACTTGAGAACAAAAAAGAAATTTCCAACTTCGGGAGTGGAAGGGAAAGTTTCCACACCATCAAGATCTTGAAGCTATAAGATGATGCCTAATTAATTCAAAACAATGTGAATGAATTAGCATCACGTTTGATAGAGTAATCTGAATACTAGAGGGTTACATGCCGGACTAAACTCTGGATTTAACCATCACATTCTGAAAGAAAAAAATTAAATCTCCCATTAGTATCTATATAAAACCGAGAGCAACTAAACGTAGTAACAAATCTGCTGATGAGATGACCCCGTCAACCTACCGATTTTGCGCCAGTCGCGAGGCCAAACATCCCTAAAAATTTTATTCGAATCCATCGAGCGGTTCTTGAGATATCTTGTCCACAGACAAACAAACAAACAAACACGACTGAAAACAATACCTCCTCCATCGCTAAGGCGGAGGTAATTATAGATTTATAGATGCATTCATGTTCATAGAAGCTAGATTGAAACACTATCGTCAATACAGGCTCAGTTCAGTTTTCAGACACATTTCCTTTCTCGTTTAATATTCGCATTTTTCATTACACGATTTCATTTGTGAAGTATACAATCATACACCCATCTGTCCATGTAGGTGCGTCTCTCTGATATCAAAATGAATATATATATACACAATCGTCCATTAAATTTTACGCGTATGATATCTATCTATCTATCTATCTATCTATCTATCTATTCTATCTATCTGTCTATCTATCAACACACACACACACACACACGCATACACACACATATATACGTGTACGCGTGTGTGCGTTTATGCATAAATTTATATACGTATTTATACATGTATGTGTGTAGTGCATGTGTATTTAGATATATGTGCACACACACACACACACAAGCATCAACAACACAACGACTATATGCGAGAGAAAAGTTGACAGCATAAATAAATAAATTCGATCGAATAAGGTAAATAAAATTAAATTAGTCGCTTCCCTGACACAATTTCCTGTTGACAGTCGTGAATTTCACATTGCGTTGATGTATAGGGAGAAGAAACCTGCTTGAAATACAAGAATTTAACG
>NW_021823810.1:15000-20905 GCF_006345805.1 Octopus sinensis | reverse complement strand
AATGTGCGTGAGTGCCTGCGCGCGCGCGTGTGTCTGTGAGTGTGCAGTGGATGAAAATGAGAAGGAGTGTTTATGAGCAAAGGTTGTTGAGGTGGAAGGAGGTTGGCCCGAGACTCTGGTCCTTGTTTGTGTGCATGTGTGTGTGTGTGTGTGTGTGTGTGTGTGTGTGTGTGTGTGTGTGTGTGTGCATACGAGTACATATGCATGTGCGTGTGCGTGTGTGTAAAACTCAGTTCCCTGGGGAAATTGTTGATATCAGCTTTCTGATAGCAAACACTAATGGTTACTTAATTTTCGTTACACGCTACATTTTTACATTATTGGGCACCTTCATAAACTTTACACACACACACACAGATAGATAGATAAACAGACACAAAGACAGACAGATAGATAAATAGACAGATTTCTTTTATTTCTTTGATTCGCTTCAACCATGAGACTGCGGTCGTGCTGGACAGTCATCGCGACTGTTCATTTAATCCTTTCTTTATCCACTTCAGTCCGAGGATTGCCGCCATGATGGGTTGCAGCCTTGAGGGGGTTTAGTCGATCAAATCACCTCCGGTACAAACGTTTTTTTTTCTTTCTAAGTCTAGTACTTATTCTATCTGTACTGTTCTTGCCGAACTGCTAAATTGCGGGAACGGAAACAAACCAGCATCGGTTGTCAAATGACGCGATCTAAACTCTCTCTCTCTCTCTCTCTCTCTCTTTCTCTCTCTTTCTTTCTATCTCTCTCTCTCTCGCACACACACACCACACACACATACAAACACACGCAGACACACACACATACAAACACACGCACACACACACACACACACACACACATATATATATATATATATATATATACAAGAAATTATCAGGTAGATAGCGTGAAAAACCTCATAAGAGAAAATTTCGAAAATGATTCTTTCTTATTGAACATATTAATTTATATATAGAGGGCATTATTATACATACATGCCACACGCTAAGAGGGACATTAGTCATTTCTACCAAAACTTTTACTAATCCTACCAAATGCAATTCTTCAAAGCAAGACATTTAAAAAAATAAGTCTTGTATCACCTGTGATTTCGTACTTACGTACTCATCAGCAAGACTGGTTCTGAACGTATCATAAATAAACGACTGTCTCGTCGGAGCCCAACAGCCAACTGCTAAACCAACGACGCACATGGGGAAGTTTACATCTAATACATCCGGTAAATGGCAGGCTTCTTCGAATTGCACTTCGGATAGAAAAGTTTTTTCGAATAAAAAATTATTTAACAATTAAGGATAACCTCTTAATAAGGAATCTTAACAAGAAATTATCAGGTAGATAGCGTGAAAAACTCATAAGAGAAAAAATTTCGAAAATAATTCTTTCTTATTGAACATATTAATATAATAGAGGCATTATCATACATACATGTCACACGCTAAAAGGGGCATTAGTCATTTCTACCAAAAATTTTACTAATCCTACCAAATGCAATTCTTCAAAGCAAGACATTTAAAAAAATTAAGTCGTGTATCACCTGTGATTTCGTACTTACGTACTCATCAGCAAGACTGGTTCTGAACGTATCATAAATAAACGACCTGTCTTGCTTTGAAGAATTGCATTTGGTAGGATTAGTAAAATTTTTGGTAGAAATGACTAATGTCCCTTTTAGCGTGTGGCATGTATGTATAATAATGCCCTCTATATATAAATTAATATGTTCAATAAGAAAGAATTATTTTCGAAATGTTTTCTCTTATGAGGTTTTTCACGCTATCTACCTGATAATTTCTTGTTAAGATTCCTTATTAAGAGGTTATACTTAATTGTTAAATAATTTTATTCCGAAAAAACTTTTCCTACCCGAAGTGCAATTCGAAGAAGCCTGCCATTTACCGGATGTATTATATGTAAACTTCCCCATGTGCGTCGTTGGGTTTAGCAGTTAGCTGTTGGGCTCCGACGAGACAGGTCGTTTATTTATGATACGTTCAGAACCAGTCTTGCTGATGAGTACGTAAGTACGAAATCACAGGTGATACAAGACTTAATTTTTTTAAATGTCTTGCTTTGAAGAATTGCATTTGGTAGGATTAGTAAAATTTTTGGTAGAAATGACTAATGTCCCTTTTAGCGTGTGGCATGTATGTATAATAATGCCCTCTATATATAAATTAATATGTTCAATAAGAAAGAATTATTTTCGAAATTTTTTCTCTTATGAGGTTTTTCACGCTATCTACCTGATAATTTCTTGTTAAGATTCCTTATTAAGAGGTTATCCTTAATTGTTAAATAATTTTATTCCGAAAAAACTTTTCATACCCGAAGTGCAATTCGAAGAAGCCTGCCATTTACGGATGTATTATATGTAAACTTCCCCATGTGCGTCGTTGGTTTAGCAGTTGGCTGTTGGGCTCCGACGAGACAGGTCGTTTATTTATGATACGTTCAGAACCAGTTGCTGATGAGTACGTAATTACGAAATCACAGGTGATACAAGACTTAATTTTTTAAATGTCTGCTTTGAAGAATTGCATTGGTAGGATTAGTAAAATTTTTGGTAGAAATGACTAATGTCCCTCTTAGCGTGTGGCATGATATATAATAATGCCCTCTATATATAAATATATATATATATATATATATATATATATATATATATAACATACATACACACACACACACACACACACACACACACGTATATATATATATATATATATATATATATATACGATGGGCTTCTTTCAGTTTCTGTCTACCAAATCCACTCAGCATGGCCACAGCATTAGAGCTGAAACATATAAAAGAATAAAGAATACAATTATTTATAGCACGGCAGTTTTTCATGCTCTCGCTATACGTCACTCCTTTGCTGTTACATAATATGTATCATGACCCCTCTAGGGTCATGTTATGTTTACCTCCTGACATGTAAATATTTACATCTACCTTAGAACCACTCCTGCAGGTGCAATTTACTGCTGTTTGAAAATAAATACTCTTGCATAGTAGCTCGACATGCTAGAAATAGCAGCTAAGTTGTTTTATGAAAATATAAAATATAAGAATACGATGTGTGTGAGCCATTAATTGTCCCACTCCCCAACGAAACAAAGAGATTGGATGATCAGGGTTAGTATGGTTTTGGCGTTACGTCTGCTGCCTCAGTCAGAACTAGGATGTGATAAAACAGCGACGGTAGTAGCAGCAACAACAACATCACCAGCAAGGCGCAGGCGTGGTTGTGTGGTAAGAAGCTTGGTTCCCAACCTCATGGTTCCGGGTTCCCTCCCACTGCATGACACCTTGTGCTATAGCCTCGGATCTTCTGCTATAGCCTCGGGTCGAACAAAGCCTTGTGACCTTGTGAGTGGATTTGGTAGACGGAAACTGAAAGAAGCTCATTGTGTATATGTGTGTGTGTGTGTGTGTGTGTGTGTGTGTGTGTGTGTGTGTGTGTGTGTGTGTGTGTGTGTGTGTGTGTGTGTGTGAGCGTTTGGCAAACCAATGTTGATGTGTTTACTTCCCCGTAACTTTGCAGTTCGGCAAAAGAGACCGATAGAAAAAAGTACTAGGCTTACAAAGAATTAGTCCTGGGGTCGATATGTTCGACTAAAGGCGGTGCTCCAGCATGGCCGCAGTCATATGACTGAAACAAGTAAAAATAGTGAAGAATAAGCAGTAACAACAGTGACAGCAATAAAAAGAGTGGTAACAATAACGTTAACAACAACAACAACAACAACAACAACAGTACTGACAACCTCAACAACATAACGTTCTTTGCTATTGAAGGCACAAGGCCTGACATTTCGGAGAAGTGGGCTAGTCAAGCTTATCGGCTCCAGAAGGTTGAAAAAAAAGTCGACATCGGCAGAGAACGCCGGAGAACGTAAAGCCATCGACGGAGAACGTAAAGACGAACGAAATGCCGCTAAGCACATTTTGTCCAGCGTGCTAACGATTCTGACAGCTCACCGCTTTAATAATAATAATAAGCTTTTCTACTATAGGGACACGGCCTGAAATTTGTGGGGAGGGGAATAATCGATTACGTCGACCCCAGTGTTTCATTAGTGTTTTAATCGACCCCGAAAAGACGAAAGGCAAAATCGACCACGGCAGAATTTGAACTCAGAACGTAACCACGAGCGAAATACCGCTAAGTATTTCGTCCAGTGCGCTAACGATTCTGCCAGCACACCGACTTAATAATGGTTTCAAATTTTTCTACAAATGCAGCAATTTTGGGGGAGGAGATGAGTCGATTACATCGACCCCAGTTTTTCACTGGTACTTAATTAATTGACCTCGAAAGGATGAAAGACAACGTCGACCTCGGGTGAATTTAAACTCAGAACGTAGCGGCAAACGAAATACTGCTAAGCATTTCGCCCGGCGTGCTAACGATTCTGCCAGCTCGTAAGGCCTGACATTTTGGTGGGAGGGGGCTAATCGATTACATCGACCCCAGTGTTTTACTGGTACTTAAATTATTGACCCCGAAAGGATGAAAGGCAAAGTCGACCACGGCGACAAAATCGACATGATGATGATGATGATGATGATGATGATGATGCAATTTCGGGTGGGGGAGGGGTTAAGTTGATTACGTCAACCCCAGTACACAACTGGTACTTATTTTATCGAGCCCGAAATGATGAAAGGCAAAGTCGACCTCGGTGGAATTTGAACGCAGAACGTAAAGATGGACGGAATGCTGTTAAGCCTTTTGCGCGGCGTGCTAACGATTCTGCCAACTCGCCGCCTTCATCAACAACATAATATCAAAAGCAACAACACCAACAATAACAACAACGACGACAAATAGCAAAATATGAATAGGAACAAAAAGCAACAGAAGCCACAACTGTAACAAAAGCTGAAACAGGCGGAGCAACGACAAGCAATAGCAACAACAGTAAAGATAACTGCAACAACAACAACAACAATAACGACAAAAACAAAAACAACAGCAGCAGCAACATCAACAACTTCAACAACAAAACTATCAACATCAACAACAACAACGGTAGCAGCAGCAGCAGCAGCAGCAGCAACAACAAACAAACAACAGCCTTTTGTATCAGTCACGTTTAAGCTTTCTTTCTTTCTCATGGCCTGTCTTGTGAAATTTTACTCATCCTTAATGACGCCACTCGCTAAAAGTATAATTTAACTCTATGCAAAGCTTGTATCATATATTAGACAAAGTACTGGATATTTACCAGAGCACCACATAATTAAGCATATAATGTCAGGCCAGTAATTTCAGGGGAGGGAGTAAGTCGTTTATATAGCTTCCAATATTCAACTAACATTTATTTTATCGACAGGTAAAGTCGACCCTGACGGAATTTGAACTCAGATCGTGAAGTCGGAAGAAATGCTACTGAGTATTTTTCCTGGTACGGTAACGACCTGCCAGCTCGCCGCCTTAATATTAGCATATATTAGTAGTTCATATGTTACATCTTATAATAATTCTGCTTGTCATTACGTTACTTAGCCAGTCCGTAACGCTTTCACATGATTAGAGAAAAAGAGGGAGAAAGAAAAGCGGGAGAGAGAGAAAGAGGATAAGGCGAAGAGTGACGCAGAAAAAGAGGGAGAGAGAAAGGGCGGAGGGATAAGCGTCCATGACATGTGGTATGGAGAACGTAATATTTATTACATATTTGGTTAAATATTTCAAAAGTAAAACATTTTAATTTCGGTATATGTAAGTAAGTAACAACTGTCCTTTTAATATACACCATAAGTCTGCTGGTTCCGGACACACCTGAGATTAAACAGTGACTGTCTTCAGGTAAATGTCGTGTTGTGGTCATAATACTTATGTGAATATTTATATAACATTTTATAATAAATTCATAAATATATTTTACATTATATCAACTG
>NW_021823810.1:0-10000 GCF_006345805.1 Octopus sinensis | reverse complement strand
ATAAATGTTTAACATCTACAATTGCAGCGTGGAAGGTGTTTATAAGCCATTTAAGAAACACACAAAACTGTTAGATTCACTTCATCTTCTCAGAGATACAGCACAAAGTTTTGTCAGTGAACAGGTCGCGGTCTCAAAGCGACGAAAATATTTTGACAAATTAAATTTAAATGTTGAAGTGAATCTAACGGTTTTGTGTGTTTCTTAAATGGCTTATAAACACCTTCCACGCTGCAATTGTTTTCGTTCCAGCACACGATCTCAGATCAAGTCACTTGCTATGCAAGTACATCTCCGTATTTTCTTTTCATTTCTTTGCCGAGGAAAGCTCTGAAGGTGTGACAGTCTTCTTCGGCTTAATGCAATCTTAGCATTTTACTTTATATTTAAGTACATACACAGTGGTTGTAATTGAAATATCTTGTAATAATTCTGCTTCTTCCTCCGTTAATTAGCCCGATCGTAACGCATCCACGTGATTTGTTGAAGTAGGAAGGCAAGGGACGAAGGTGGATGGGGTGGGAGAAGAGGAAAGGGGAGAGTGGGGATCAGAAGGGAAGTCACGTGAGGCGAGGGGGTGGAGAGGAGAGAGATTGGGAGCAGGAAGGAGAAGTGATGGTGAGTGAAATGTGTAATTTGTTTTTTTTTAACTAAGTTTATTTCCTTTCACTACATAGCCCGTCTATAACGCTTTCACGTGACTAGCTGAAGGAAAAGGCGACATGCAAAAGAAAAAAGGGGTCAGAAAAAGAGGGTAAGGCGAAGAGTGAGAGTAACAGAGAGAGAGAGAGAGAGAGTGTGTGTGTTGTGTATTAAGTGTAGAAAAGTGTGCATAAAATATATAAAGTGCATATATATAAAGTGCATTAAGTAATCATCGTATTCCAATTTCCTTCACTTTTTAATGATTAGCAGATGAGTGACTATCTTTTGATACAGACACAACACAGGCTAAGCTTTCATATTTTTTGCATAAAATTTCCAGAAATAACCCAATAAGTTTACCATTAATTCCGTGAAAAATTTACGGGTGCTGCTACTTATAGTATATTATGCTACTTGATGTTGACTATATGAATATATATTGATATATAATTTTATACCTTATATATTGCGTTTTCAACAAAGCACGTCTATGAAGATGTTCATCTCGGACGAAAATCACAGCGCCTTTCCGCTCCATGTTGTATATACGCTATGTACAACATGTGTGTGTGTGTGTGGAGAGAGAGAGTAAGAGAGAGAGGAGTTATAGATAGATAGATAGATAGATAGATAACAGAAGAAAAAGATACACATATAAACATATATGACGGCTTGTAAGCTGAAACTTAAATAAACATGTACTCTACTAAAAAAGTATTGCGTATGATCCTTCAGATTAATGTTAAATTGCTTTATGAGTAACTTCGCAGAAAAACAAATCGACCCCAGGACTTATCAATTGTCAAGCAATGTTGGGGGGACAAACACAGACACACAAGCATACACATAGATATATACATATATACGACGGGCTTCTTTCAGTTTCTGTCTACCAAATCCACTCACAAGGCTTTGGTCGGCTCGAAGCTATAGTAGAAGACACTTGCCCAAGGTGCCACGCAGTGGGACTCAACACGGAACTATGTGGTTCATAAGCAAGCTACTTACCACACAGCTACTCCTACGCCTATATGGACACACACCACACACACACACACACACACACACACACACACACACACACACACATATATATATATATACATATACATATATACATACATGGCATTTTTCTTTAGGTTTACCCGTACAGCCATCATATAATTTTCAGTTGCCATTCATGTAAAGAGCTACGTTCTCTAGAACACTAAAGAGTCGTAATGTCGCTGTTATTAAACAGAATGGAATGAGATTCCTGTAAACGAATTAGATAATTTGTAAGACGACCCTAAATACCCATATGTTCCTAATTATCGTGTTTATCATCTTACTATATCCCAGTTTCCATGATAACAATTTTTTTTCATGTCTATACGATACGGTTAGTGACAGAAATATAAAGTTATTTTTTTCTCCATTCTTATATAATTGTATTCCAAAGTTTTATCGGCTTTAGGAGGAACGCTAGGAATTTTTCTAATATGTTATGTAGATTCATCAGCATATTTACATTCAAGTGTTTCCACAATATCAAAATAAATGATTGCAGATGTATGTGCGTAAGTATGTGTGCATGTGCATATATATATATATATATATATATATATACATATACATATGTATACGTGTGTGTGTGTTATATAATTGTATGTATCGTTTCAAATTTTGGTACAAAGCCCGTAGTTTTCAAAAGGAGTGTGTTTATCGATGTCAACGTCTCAAGTTCTTCACTGGTACTTTGTTTTCTCGACCCCAGAGAGGTGTACGGCAAAGTTGACCTCGGCGGCATTTGAACTCAGAACGTAAGAAGTCAGAAGTAATACTGCAGAGTATTTCTTCAGCAATATCGCCATTCTACCCGCTCGTCATATGTGTATATCTTTATGTATGCGCTTGATATATGTATATGTTTAAAGATATACATATATATAATATATATATATATATATATATTATATATATCTATACCTCTCTCTCTCTCTCGGTGTTGCTTTGTTTACATCCCCAGAAACATAGTGAGACCAATAGAGTAAGTACTAGGCTAAAAAGAAAATTAATTATACTGGGGTAAATTTGTTCGACTAAACACGTCAAAGTAGTGCTCCAGCATGGTCGCAGTCAATTGACTGAAACAAAAAGTAAAACGATAAAAGAAACAAGATCTTAACCAAGGATACATTTTCTGAAAGCAAGACAAACTTGTAGAAAGCAAACCGCAAAACTAAACCCACAAAAAAAAAGAAAAAGAAACTGGAAAACTATCACAAACTCTCAGTTATTCATTGAAATTATATCATTTAAAATAACGGGTCAAATCATCATTTCAAATCAACTTTCGGGTCACTTGGACTATTGTTTGAAAACGGAGAGGTCTGGATACCTAATAAATGTGATAAGAGAAAATTAATCTTGTATACAAGACTGTTGTTGTGTGACATTAAAAACCTTATATAAAAATAACATCGACCTCTCTCCACTATCTCGCCGCCCACAAGCAAAATGTAGTTTTGTATACAGTATTAATTTATTATATAACATGCTAACTTTATGTGATAAACATAAAATAAGGATGCTGTTGTTTAATTAAGTTGTAATTTCATAACCTGTTAATCTTACGTAATAACAGATAAATAATTTATACAGTAACTACTTTGAAGTTAACATGACGAAAAAAGAAATTTAGCCCCCCAAAAAAAACGTACGATAATGAGGATAAATATTTAACCTAAAAACAATTTTCGTTCTGGAATTACTAAATTTCTTCCTGAAATCCTGAACTTTTCTTGCATTTGTGAGGGAGAAACGTACTCCAAATTAAGAAATGCACATTTGAAAGATTATTTCGTAGCTGAAATAAAATCTCGCCATTTCAGTTTCTCTCTCTCTCTCTCTCTCTCTCTCTCTCTCTCTCTCTCCTCTCTCTCTCTCTCTCTCTCTTTCTCTCTCTCCCCCTCTCTCTCCCTCTCTCAATTTTATTCTCTATTACAAATTTGTATATACCTAATATCTGTGTGTGCGTGTGACCTACGTTTTGTGATCTAGTTATATGTTATAATCTGTTTTTATGATTTGTTTATGTTATCATTGTCTGAATACATAATAGTGGTTTCAATATATATATATATATATATATATATAATTTATTATATATTATATATATAATATATATAATATATACATATATATATATATATATATATTTAAATGTGTTATATATATATATATATATATATATATATAATATATATAGATATTATATATATATATTATAGATATATATATATATATGATTAAAGTCTTGGAAGTGTGGAAAACGAAGTACTTCCAAAGCAGCATTCTTCACAAGCTTGAATCTATCTACACTCTTGAATTGTTGTCTTAGGATCGAAATCCTTCAGGTGTAGAAAATCCAGGTGTCACATCAGAAAAACCAATGTGTGGGGTTAGGGAAAAGTAAAATGTAAACCAAGTAAGAGAGAGAGTTTCTCACATCTTTAATGAACAATTACAATTGCTCCTGCACCACTTCCGTTTTCAACACCAATTCACGCAGAAGTGACATTCTTTTATTCTTTTACTTGTTTCAGTCATTTGACTGCGGCCATGCTGGAGCACCACCTTTAAGTCGCGCAAATCGGCCCCAGGACTTATTCTTTGTAAACCTAGTACTTATTCTTTCGGATTCTTTTGCGGAAGTTACGGGGACGTAAACACACCAGCATCGGTTGTCAAGCGATGTTGGGGGACAAACACAAGCGCACAAACTTATACACACACATACATACACACACAACACACACACACACACACACACACACACACACACACACACATATATATATATATATATACGACGGGCTTCTTTCAGTTTTCGTCCACCAAATCCACTCACAAGGCTTTGGTCGGCCCGAGGTTATATTAGAAGACACTTGCCCAAGGTGTCACGCACTGGGACTGAAACCGGAACCATGTGGTTGGTAAGCAAGCTACTTACCACACAGCCACTCCTACGCCTGACATGGGAATAGTTACATAATATTAGCGGTTTTAAACATTAGGATGGCACTTCGTTGGACTTGCATCAAAAGAAGAAGTCCTATATTGTGCAGCCGGTCATTAAAGACGTGATAAGCTCTATCTATAACTGCTGTATTACACATATTTTGTGCTCGTTTTCTGACCTACGCCTAACTTATAATCTGTGTGCGTGCATGCGCGCGCGTGCGTTTTAGGCGGATGGCCTTATGGTTAGAATACTGCACTCACGTTTGCGAGATCGTGGTTTCGATTCCCCAACTGGCTGTGTTCTTGAGCAAGACACTTCATTTCCCATTGCTTCAATTCCCTCAGCTGTAAATGGATAAGCCTGTAATGGGCTGGGATTCCGTTTAGGAGGAAAGTCGGCCTGCTGCTTAACCAGCGGAGTGACATCATTTGAAATGCGAAGCGCATTGTAACCAGTAGAGTATAGCAAACACCCGATGGGCTGGTTTATACACTGACACCGATACATACACAAACACACACACACACCACACGCACATATATATACACATATATATATATGTATATGTACCAGTTAGGCACTGGGGTCAATGTAATCGACTTAATCGCTTTGTCTGTCTTTGTTTTCCCCTCTATGTTTAGCCTCCTGTGGGCAATAAAGAAATACATATATAAATATAGATATGTATGTATATATATATATATATTATATATATATAATATATATATATAATATATATATATATATATATATATATATTGCACATACATATACCAATATATGTAGATGTAGTTGTAAATGCATACAAGAATACATTACATTCATAGATACACAGATACATACATACATACACGTAGAGACACACGCATACTCACACGGAGTTAGGGAGTTATTTCTAAAGTTGAATGCAGTTATAGGATATCTGTCAATTGAAATTAACTGTAGACGAAAGGAAAAAAGTAACAAAAGACACAGATTATAATTGCTTATTGCATAAGTCAAAGCCATTTTGTATAAAATCTTTGAAGTTTTTTTTCCTTGGTGTTTTACATAAAGAGGAAAACGCCATATTATTGTAAAACGGAGCGGGTGGTACTATGAGGGATAATTCACTTGTTTATCTGTCTCTAGAGAATAATCGATCTCGGAGACTTTCATTGTCGTTTCCTAATTGTATTAGGGTATTTTTTATTTTAATTCAACCCAAGCAAAAACTCGCAATCTATCTATCTATCTATCTATCTATCTATCTATCTATCTATCTATCTATCTATCTATCTATCTATCTATATCTATCTATCTATCTATCTATCTATCTATCTGTCTGTCTGTCTGTCTATCAATCTATCTATTTATCTATGTATCTATCGTTCGATCGATTGATTGATTTGTCTCTATCTCTCGATCGATCAATCTAACGATCTATCTTTGTCTCTTAGTCTGGTATCAATCTATCTATTTATCTATCTATCTCTATTTGTTGAAAGAATACAAGTATGTGTATATGTGTGCGCGCGTGTGTGTATGTGTAAGAGGTTATGTCAGGTCGCTCTAGAGTGCTACTGATAACATGTAATCCAGTACAAAACTTTGCATGATCGGGTCGTCGGCGACTAAACAGACAATCCTACCAGGCTCGCTTGGTGAGGACACCCTATGGGATGAAAAATAAGACCCATCAAAGGACAGATGAACTCCTGAACAGTCAACGGCCATCCAACAAAATGTCGGCCTGCCCATCCAGCCAGTGGGATGGCGTCATCTTATGGCTAAAACAGCACGCAAAACGAAGAGAAAAGGAAAAGGGCCTCAGCACCCTGCGCGTCAATCAGGCCACTCCATGACGGCGGAGTCCAACTCGAGCGACGAGAGGCTGCTAAGAATAACAGGTTCCCGAGGGCCGTCATGGAACATGACCAACCTTGAAACATGCATCTACAACTGCAGGTCCTTCGCAAGGTGGCAAGAACTGAACCACCTTATGGAGGAGAGGAAGAAGATCAGGTGCGACGTGTTAGGGCTGTGCGAGACCCGCCAGAAGAAGGAGATTGGCTGGACACGTACCCCGGCTCACCGATAATCAGTGGATCCGCGAAGTTGTCGAGTGGTATCCGCGCGAGCGGGAACGACCACTCGCAAAGACTCCACGACGGTGGAGATACAATTTTAGGAGGGCGATTGGGACCACATGGATGAGGAAGGCGCGATCAATCGATCGATCGAACGATAGACAGATAGATAGATAGATAGATAGATAGGTAGATAGATAGATAGATAGATAGATAGATAGATAGATAGATAGATAGATAGATAGATAGATAGATAGATAGGCAGACAGAGAGACAGGCGTAAACACAAACAGATAGATAGATATGTGTGTACACACACCACACACATACATTCCTATGCTTGCTTCAGTCATTTGACTGCAGCCATACTGCAGCACCACCTTTGAGGGTTCTGGTCGAAGAAATCGATCGCAGGACTTATTCTTTGTAAGTCTAGTACTTTTTCTATCGGTTGTCAAGCGATGCTGGTGGAACATATACAGACACAGACATAAAAACGCACACACACACACCACACACACACACACACATATGTATATGTGTGTATATATATATATATATATATATATATATATATATATATATATATATATATATATATATATATAAATAAGGGTGAAAGTTGGATATAATTTAATAATACCATCAATTTAACACCAAGTGGCTTAGTGCATAAAAAAACCAGGGATACAATAAAAATTTATATACACATATATAAGAGAGTGACCACTATATGGTCGACTCTGGCGCTAAAAATAGATCCGCTATGGTATTTGCCACTAAAAAATTGTTTCCAAGGAGAATTAACACAACATTTAACGTAAACGAGCAGGGCTTTGAAAAATAACAAAAAATATAGATTAACAGGCTGAGATTCGAACCCGCGATCTGTCGACCGCGAATCCGCTGCTCTAACCACTAGGCCATGTGCCTCCATCAGGTGGTTATTTAATAGGTATAAAATCCGAAGAAAGTATCGACAGGAAAAGAAATGGGATACGTAAAGGGGAAACACTATGTGTACGCATGCGCTTAGTGGTGTGCTACAATGTACAGCATGTTATTGTACAAGCTGGGGATCTTTATTCAAAATATGTTTTAAACTTTCATGTAATGTAAAAGGGGCTTAAACGCGTAATGTCGATATAACTCGGCAACGAAAGACACCATAGAGTTATAATGAAATAAACACGGAAAACTAATTATCGATGCTTCAGATATTGTGAATCTTTCATTACTATTGTTTCGATAGTTTGTTACTATCGATCACCACATCGAATAAAATTATCGATGTGTATGTGTGTCTGCCTGTGTGTCTAATATTTACATGTACACACACACACTCACACACACAACACACACGCACATATATATATATATATATATATATATATATACTATATATATATATATATGTATATATATATATATATATATATATATATATATAATATATATATATATATATATATATATATAAATATTATATATATTATATGTATAGGTATATATGTATGTATTTTGGAAATAGATATACGTATATAAATACACATATGTGCGTGTCTTTATATATGTACAAACATACGCATAACATATATATATATATATATATATATATATATATATATATATATATATATATATACACACACTCCCATCACATATACATATATATACATTTATTTGTGCGTGTAATATATATATAAATGCATGTATATATATATATGTATATATATATGCATTCACACACACGCATACACACATATTCATCTCTCCGTTTATATTATCTAATTCTCTCTCTATTTCTCTGTCTGTCTCTCGCTTTTACTCTCATCTCCCACTTTATGTATATATCACATATATATATACACATATATATATATGTACATACATTCACCCAGCACATACACGCGAACGCACACACACACACACACACACGCACAGACTCTTAAGATGTCCTTGTTCCTTTACGAATTAAGTCTAAAGAGTAGAAATCAAGTTGATAAATGGAATAAAAACTGAATTCAGCCGTGGCCAACCCGCCTTTTATTCTGGAAAATTCTATTAAAGATTACACTGAGCCACTTCACTATATCTAAGAGCACAATTTGAAAAGCACTAGCCTACTATTTTACAAAGTCGAAAGCTCTCGCGGCAGCAGCAGCAGTCGTAGTAGCAGCAGCAGCACTAGTAGTAGTAGTAGTAGTAGTTAGTAGTAGTAGTAGTAGTAGTAGTAGTAGTTGTTGTAGTAGTAGTAGTTCTTCTGGTTAATCCAATTAGACAATGGTCGAGTAGACACGTTTTGAATGATATTCCAGCCACGACCATCCCGATATTTTTCAATGCAAACATAGTTTGCCATTTTTTCCCGTTCTTACTTGATTTGAATTATTGGACTGCGGCCTAGCTGGAGCACCGCTTCGATATGTTTAGTCGAACAAATCGACTCCAAAACTTATTATTTCTAAGATGGATACTTATCCGATCGGTGGTCTCTTTGCTGAACAGCTAAGGGACAGAAATATAAACAAACCAACGCTAGTTGTCAGATTATGGTGGTGGTTTCAATTCCTAGTTCGGAGTATATATACACACACGATATATACATATATATATATATATATATATATATATATATATATATATACACACACGATAGTCTTCTGTTGTTTCCTTCAGTTCCTCAACCAAATTTGTTCTCAAAGCAATCCTTCGGTTCGATGTTATAGAATTATAGAAGAAAGGTGATTGCAAGGTTTAGAGCCACGCATTTTCTTACTCCTTTTAATATGGTAGCGTACGATTTGAAGGAGATTTGGTTGCTATATCTAGAATGGTTGAAGGTTAGTTAGAAGCTCCATCGTTGAATCAGATTTCCCTATGTCAAACTCTAACGTAACTGGAACCTAAATAACCAGATCTCCAAGAACCGAAGATACTATGCTTTTTTTAACCCCAAAGTATTCTAGCTGTGAAGTCAGCGGAACAGCAGAGCAGTATAATGACCGCAGTTCTTCCATGGAAGTCCATAACTGCCGCATTTGTAAATTAATGTGCCAGCTCAAGTACTGATAATAGCCAGGTTCATGTTAATCATGTCTGATGTATTATTGCAAGAAAGACTATTACAATCTATGTGAAAGATTATTTCTGGATTATGCATGAGAACATTCGTTTTATATTTAAGAGCACACAGACGCACGCACACACACACTCACATATATTCATCTCTCCGTCTATATTATCTTCTTCTCTCTCTATTTCTCTGTCTCTCTCTCTC